>NC_134272.1:7429805-7729805 GCF_031893055.1 Leptodactylus fuscus | reverse complement strand
CCCTACTGTCGTACAAGTCAGTGGTCTCCAAAATGTGGCGTTGCAAGATTGCAAATTGCATGCTGGGGGTTGTAGTCTTCCAAAAAGCTGGAGCACCACAAGTATATGGTAATAGCGAGTGAAGACCCATTGGGGTAAACACTTTTTAAGCAGACCCGAAGCACGGAAACCTGAATGCTGGTGTGAACCTAAGTGTTAGTAAGGAGATAGGTGGTGGATGGACGAGAAGTGTCTGATCAATCACAAGAATGGGACGCCTATGTCTCGAGTTGTTCTACCTTAAAGGTCACGGCTGCTCCATACATCATCTATAGGACTGATAGAGAAGGAATGGGGTACAGGACTATCTCAATGGGACCAACTCCAAACACAGCGATACAAACCATACAGTGTCATGTCCGGTAGGATCCCCAGAGCTCAGACGTCTTCTAGAAAGGGGATAAGCTTCTATACTGCTCCATTCTGATAAACCTAGAACAGATCCTATCCCAAACAGAACAGATTGGAAGACCCTATAGAGGTAAGTAGATCACAGAATGGGCGGCATCGGAGTATATTCTGCTGCAAACTCGACCCTACTGCGGACAGCGTACCCTGCCCTGTGCACGGGGCCTAACTTTTTTTTAAAGCGGTGTTTCGCCAAATATGGCTCTCACAGCGTACAAGTGCAACATGGACGAAGAAAACATCCATTTTTAATTGCCGTTTTGCACCAGTTTTCACAGATTCCTTCTATATGGCAGCATACGGAGGGACGCGTGAAAATGGACAAAATAATAGGACATAAGCTATACAATGACACTCCGTGACAAAATATCAATCATGGGAATAACTCCCGCCCCCCCATTCACATACATGGACATGAATGCTGCTATAGAGAGATTGGCTGTATGAGCACCGCTCTACCTCACTAACTTAAAGGGATCCTCCGCTATAGACAAGCCTTACCTATCAGATGGGTTCCAGAAAAATAAAAGGTTCCCTGAACATGACCTGCCGCGGTCTGTGGGCAAGTCTGACGGTAAGTGTTCACTAGAGGGAAAATTAAAGGGATTGTTGATATTTATGGCCACTCTGAGGACAGGCAATATCTATAGGATTGGTGGGCGAGGGAGGTCATTAAAAAAGCACTCCAACAAAAAAAAAAAAATCTCTGGATCAACATTCTGACTCTCTAAATGACTCCTCGTTCTCTCTATTCATTCCTATAAGACTCAAATCAAGGCTTTCACTGGGATGAAAGGAGAAATGGTCACATAAGAGTCAGAATATCGTCACGTGACACAACTGAGGACCTGAAGGTGATGGACAACCCTAAGACTACCATAAATACAATGTAACGTTTTTTTGTTGTCGGAGTGCTACTTTAATGGCATCTAGAGGTAAAATACTAGCAATGCAAGGGTTAAATGTCTGCTAGGCCAAGACCCGGGGCTGGGGGCGTGCTGCCATTTACCGAAGCTGTTGTGAAACTGCAACCTCCATCCAAACTTGCTCTGCCAATCTTGGAACGCCTATAGAGGTGAACGGAGCATGCTGGGAGTTGTAGTGTCGAGCATTCCTGACCTATGATCCAAATTAATCTCAATGATCATCATTTTCCACTGACCCTTCAATCTGACATAATTTGTTCACAGGCCGTTCCGACCCCACCGCTCCAACTACCTTGAGGTTCTCAGCAACAAAGACAGGAGAAACTTTCCTTGCGCGACTGTGCAACGGTTCATTTTCTGGACAGCGCCCCCTGCAGGACACATGAAGGTGATCACTAAGCCAATTGGAATGAATTGGCATCTTATAGCAGAGACTTGGAGGTTCCACAAGGGCAACCCCTCAATACTATCAGTCCCGTGACCCGAACCTTTACAGATCTGCCCATTCAGCTAACATACAAAGAACAGAAAGAAAGAAAAACAAAACAACGCAGCACAGAAAGAAGTTGCATATTTTGCACCAAGCCCACGGATGAAGTCTGACTCAATATGGCTTATTTTCTTCGGCAGAGTAATGCATTGTGTGTTCTAGCGATTTTCTTGAGGATTGTTCCAGGGCTATAGGAAAGGTATGAAAAATCCTCCCAGACTCTTATGTACAAAGCGGCCGTAACATGCCGTCACTGCAGGAGTTTGGTTACCGTCCTATCCATCCAGACTCTGGTAATCAAACGGTTTCAGACCTTGCTGCACCTAGTCACTTGCTGTACATCCTGAATGCCATCACAGATGACAATAGAAAGCTGTCACGAGCTGTGACATCATCACCATGACCGTTAAATACTGCATTATAAAACAACGCTTCTTATCTTTTTTTTTCCAACGCCCATGACAGATCCATAAACATCCGTCGACTGGTAAAGCACGTTCACACGGACTCCTAGGGGCATTATATAGAGTGCAGCTCCTGCTGCCAGGACTGGGAGTGCTATGGCGCTGCTCAGGACAGGCAAAGTCTTCAGCAAAATCTCCCATCAAGTGTCGGTAGAAGCACCTTAAGACAAGTCACGTATGGGCTGCCCATTCCCAGGGGCTCCAGCTTCAAATGGAGGTTCCCGTCTTGCAGGGTCGGTGGCAGAAAGCTCTTGGGCCAAGTCGTTGAAGCGAGATATGTAATCTATACTGTTCTCGTTCATCAGGCAGGCCAGCTGGGAGTCCACCACCTGCAAACACAATGACAAACAGATCAGCACATCCAAGTGAGACATAGGGAGTTTTAGCTCCTTACTTGTCTTTCCTTTATGCAATTTTCCTGCTTTGCTTCAACGTAAAGGGATCATTGGATTCCTTTTTTTCTGACTAACACATAGAAGAATAGCCTTGCTTAAGGCTATTCCTCCTACCTTTAGATGTCTTCTCCGCGCCGCCGTTCGGTAGAAATCCAGGTATTCTTCGGTATGCAAAAGAGTTCTCTCGCAGCACTGTGGGCGGTCCCCAGCGCTCAAACAGCACTGGGGGCATTCCCAATGCTGCAAGAGAAATCTCCAGCAACTCCTCCATCTTCTTCTGGAACGGCCTCTCCCTGTGTCTTCTTCCGTCCTGGGTTTCAATCTTCTAGACCTCAGGCAGAGCAGACTGCACATGCCCGGGCCACAAGAAATTGGCTGCTTATACAGTAAGCTGGTGTAAGCGGCCATTTTCTTGTGGCTCTGGCATGCGCAGTTGGCTCTGCCTGAGGTCTAGAAGATTGAAACCCAGGACGGAAGAAGACGCAGGGAGAGGCTGTACCAGAAGAAGATGGAGGAGTCGCTGGAGAGTTCTCTCATAGTATTGGGTGACACCCCCAGTGCTGTTTGAACGCTGGGGACTGCTCACAGTGCTGCGAGAGAACTCATTTGTATTCCGAAGAAAACCCAGATTTCTACCGAACGGCGGTGCGGAGAAGACATCTACAGGTAAGAGAAGAATAGCCTTTCTTAAGGCTATTCCTATGTGTTAGGGAGGGAAAAAAAAGGGTATCCAATGATAGGATCCCTTTAAATCTGATCTATTACAGGGCAGGCCTCCTTAGAATTTCTGGTCGGGTGACCTTCAGGTTTTCTGTGGGCCACCCCAAAGTTTTTAACCCTTGCACTGCAAAGGTTAAAAGTGATGAGAGAAACCTGCAGCAATAGTTGACATGTAGGTGCGATCACTTAAGGCAGCATGTGGTTACGAGCACGTTCACACAGCAGAAATAAAAGATGAATTTGAGGCAGAAAATCTGATAAGACATCACTTATGAAGACATATAGTCATAGAACAGGCTACTCAGTAAAACCTAGCAGATATTTCAACTTTTCATGAAAACTCAGGTAGCCTTTAAGGGGTCAACATTGCAGAGATGCGTTAAAATATGTTGATGGGCCCTAAAGTAACCTGTCCGGTATTACTAGGTCTTGGGAACATAAGATATACAAATAGAACACAGGATTCCATATACAAACCTCAACAACATCCGACAAGGAGCGAGACACAAATGAATCTCTAGAGCTCCCATCCAGCAAGCTGGGGCCAAGGAGAGATGTGCCGCTGGGGTTCCCCGTCGCTGCCGGTGCAATTTTCTTATTCTTCTCTGGAGAGATAAAGCTCGCTGTGGAGCCAAGCGGAAAATAATTAATAAAAGAAACCGAGCAAACAACTCCCCGGCCTGACAAAGTCACTTCACGGTAGCTCACCAGATCTATGGAATCGATAGCGTGAGCCATAGGATGGGGTTGCAAGAAATCATCGTAAGGATTTGATACATAAAAGTATCATGGGAAGCTACATAATTTTCTACATGACACTCCATGCAAAGAACCGAACGAGTCATCCGATAATCCTCCAAAGGGCGGCCAATGGTTTCTTTCTATTCCAATGAACATAGAGCAGGTCTTATCCTGCACCAAGTCATTAAAGGGATGCCATCATTGGATCCATTTTACGTAGGAATAGCCTTAAGAAAAGCTATTCTCCTACTTTCAGATGTCCTCTCCACGCTGCCGTTTGGAATAAATCCGGGTTTTCTTCAGTATGCAAATGAGTTCTCTCGCAGCACTGGGGGCGGTCCCCAGCGCTCAAACAGCAATGGGGGCGTCCCCAATGCTGTGAGAGAACTCTCCAGCACCGCCTCCATTTTCTTCTGGAATGCCCTCTCCCCATGTCTGCCTCTGTCCTGGGTTTCAAACTTCTAGGCCTCAGGCAGACCCAACTGCACATGCCCGGACCACAAGAAAATGGCCGCTTACACCAGCTTACTGTGTAAGCGGCCACAAGAGAATGGATGCTTATACCAGTTTACTGTGTAAGCAGCCACTTTCTTGTGGCCCGGGCATGTGCAGTCAGCTCTGCCCAAGGCTTAGAAGATTGAAACACAGGATGGAAGAAGACACAGGGAGAGGGCTTTCCAGAAGAAGATGGAGGCGGCGCTGGAGATTTCTCTCGCAACATTGGGGACGCTCCCCCAGTGCTATTTGAGGGCTGGGGACCGTCTCCAGTGCTGTGAAAGAAATAATTTGCATACTGAAGAAAACCAGGATTTCTACCGAATGGCGGCGCGGAGAAGACATCTATAGGTAGGAGAAGAATAGCCTTTCTTAAGGCTATTCCTACGTGTTAGAAACAAAAAGTAGCCAATGATCAGATCCCTTTAAAACAAAATGCACTTGAGGTCCGGTCTCCGTAAGTACATCACAGGACGCACTTGGATGTCACTCTAGTGCATTCTGTTGCAAACTCGGCCCCACATTAGATGCACATTCGGTTGTGTACATGGGGGCCTAAGAGAATATCCTGTAAGTGAAGTTGGAACTTACATAGTAAGCTACTGAGTGTGGAGTCGGAGGAGTCGTTGGGATACCACTGAGGGTCGTGACTGGGAGAGGCAATCCAACTCTGATGAGGACTTGAGGAGGGTGAAGGAAGACTCTTGGAGTTTTCATTGAGTTTGGCTGGAGACAGAGGAACAGCTTCTCCTGTGAAACAAGAAATAAAACTATAGAAGGCATTTCCAGAACGCAACTAGGTAAAGCTGCTGCAGACTCCCTAAAGGACGAAAGAGGTGCCATATTGGTAAATGTATGGACAGAATCATGATGACTGATGTGTTAGATTGTCTGCAAACTCACCATATTGCCCAGAGCTTATGGCTATCTCAATGATGGAGTCGCTGATTTGTGAGGCCGGCTCTCCATGGGACAGATCATCAGGGGGGCCGGGAAGTGATATGTCCAGAAGAGCAGACACATTTGGGGGAGAGAAACAAGTGCTGGAACTGGCAGGGGTGCAGCTAGTTGGGTCTGGGGGACCGTTCTGAAGAGGATTCTCAGCAATCGGAGGTATGGACAATATAGAAGACGGCTAGAAGAGAAAACGGGGATCGCACTTAGGTGTAGGGAAGATTACTGGCACAAATATAAAGGAAAGGAGGAGATTCGTACCTGGAATGGCTGGGCTGGATCTTGCACCGCAGGTGTGGAAAGAGCAATGAAAGGAACCTGAAAAGCAGAATGCCGTTATATTAACAATTCAATGTCATGGCCTAGCAGGTGAAACCGACGAAAGCCAGAAAAGCAATATGGAGAAACTAACCTCAGGACACACAGTCACGGCTGGGATGGGATCACTGGTTGTCTCTATTGTAGATGCTGGTACAGGGCCAGTCAAACCATCTGATGGGAGGGGGCCAATACCCACCAAACCATCAGTCTCCAGAACCGGCAATGAAGATCCTGGGATAATCCCTGCACTTTTAGCAGCCAAATCAATAGCACCTACAGGGTTATAAAGAAAAGCAAGGCTGTTAGGAAAGAGGTGCGTCAATGCTTTAAACAGTACATTAAAGTCATGGATCCCTTTAAGAGCTTGCATGCTTCTCCTCAGCACACTTATAGCGCATGCTTTAAGGAGATATAAAGGATTGCAAAATACCACAAAAAGCTTGCCCTTGGGCTGAGCCTTGAAATTGCACCAGACAAAGCCTGGACAGGAGTGATGCTATGAAGGAGAGGGGGGATGAGGTTTGGAAGAATTCAATGAAAAGCCTTTCCAAGAGTGACAACTTCATGCCCTAGTTTGGGAACCTACATCGGTAACATCTACTTGTGTAATACCCTAAATTGCAATTCAGTGGCGGCGTACCCACAGAGGGGGCAGAGGCAGCGGTCACAGCCAAGCTCTGGTGGTGAGGAGCTCCAAAGATCCCACTAAACATGGCCTATAACATCCAACTCAGATTTTGTAACAGGACTAGATGTCACTAGATGAAAGATATCCCCCCCTTACATTATGAAGGACACATACAAATAACTCACTTGCTAAAGAATTGGTGGTGGGAACAGTCGGCCCTTTTGGTACAATAGGCTGAGACACGGCTTTGCTGAGGGTGGAGTGGATGGGTCTGAATGAGCCTCGCCCTGCAAGGAGGAGAAAAAGTTGTTGTACCGGTAGCAAAATCCAAGGACATGTCCGGATACAAGAAATCACTTACAACTGTCGGTATATTATTTCACAACCATACTTTGCAGCGACCCAGGGGATGGGCAGACAAGGCCATGATGACACAACACTGGGTTATTACAAGTACATACCGTACTACAAGTATAGAATTCTCCGTGTCACTATACCGTACACACCCCATCATTCACTATGGAAACAGCGACTACTTCTAGAACGAATACTAAATTATCCCCTGCAGCTTCCCCTGACAAATCGCAACTCATCCCCAGGGTAACTTCTAAGGGGCCTGAGAGGCAAATGCAAGGAATTGTACCAGAAATAGTTGTTGTTTGTGCTCGTTTAAAGATGACCTGTCATGTCTTCCTGCACATGCGATTTTATTATATACAGCTAGAAAGCAATGAATTCAGCACACTGTCAGCTTTCCCATTCTGTGCCCTGGGGTTGGAGATATCGTTGCTGTTCGTTTGGGCACCGATTTCTGCCCACCATGACATTACTAGTACTATTATAGATCAGAAGGAAGCCCTAGCCCGTATCGTATCCTCAGGGAGGGAAGGTGTGACGTGCAGCATAGACATTACAGTACCTGCGACTGAAGAGTTGGAGAGAATGGAGAAGGAGCAGACATGGGGTAAAGAACTTCCAGACGGCCGAGGAAGAAGCGTCCTCTGTCAGGAGAAAGGTCAGAATTAGTGGTCACAGGGGAACGCAATGGAAACCAAAACTGAAAATTATAGACCACAATTCTGGAGGATCATTTAGACTGCAAACTCCTTATTGTACGAGGACCTTAAGACTAAGCTGAGGAGAAACAAAAGCTTTCTACAGCAGTGATCAGTTGAATGCTTATGCCCCCCCCCCCAAAAAAAAAAAATAGTGTCAGGAGTCAGACACCCACCAATCCGATACCGATGGCTCGTCCGAAGGATATTAAGCACTCACCTGGACAACTAAAGGCTTCCGCAGGTGACGACTTCTCTGCTTCTTAGACTTCGGTAAGAAAAAGTCAGACTGAAAGGGAAGGATTAGAGAAAGGGTCAAGAGTGCCGCGAAAGGAAACAAAGGACATCATATCTTTAGGTTGGGCAATGTGGCGATGATTGTGGGGTGGATACTATCACTATTCCACATGAATTGGGTTCACAGAGCGGCAGAGATGGAGGACGGTCACTTCTCACGGATTCTATGGACGATTCAGCCACAATGTGAGCAAGTGAAAGCGGCAGGGGGCCGAGAAGGACGGAGTGTAAGTGAACTCTTACTACTGACCACCTGCAGTTTGTCATTTGCAACTAGAAGCCCAAAACTTTTTTTTTTTTACAATGGTCATGGCGCGACAGCATCACATAGAACCACATTGACCATTATTACTTGTGAAGTGCTTATGCAAACTAGTGATTTTTGGGGTCACTGTGCCAAAGCCTTTGTGGGGTTGTTCCCCCAACATAAATGGAGGTTCCCCTCTCAGAGCGGGATGGCTGGTGTGTGTGGTGCGGTGTCCTCTACAGACTCTGGTGTAGGGGAGATCAATGGGTTAATGCCGCCCCACAAAGGACATTACACAGAAGTCCACTGACCTGTTTGGATACAGAACAAGATTTTGCTCAGTTCTTCTACAATCCGACAAGTGAGGCCGCTATCCATCTAAAGTCTATAACTGGCTTTGCGCACTATAGGAGTCATTCTTCACTACATAGGATGAGGATACGACGCTGTGGTCTATGTCGTTGCTATATGGTACAATAGATGAATATACGTACGCTAATTGCATCCAAGTGCTGGCGACCTGCTCCTTCAGACTCCTTGTTTGGTGAGGAAATCTTGCCATGACGGCTGTTGGGCGGAAGCATGGTGGGGACTGCAAACACGGCTCCATCACTGCTGGTGGTCACAGACCCCAAAGGACCCCCAAACAGAAGCGGGCGAGATAGATTCCTAAAACCTGCATCCAGAAAGACACATGAATGGAGAATAAGAGAGGTTACACATGAGGTTGTACTCGGGTGACTGTATACAGGGATATATATATATGGCAATGTTCCCATTAGCCACGGAGCCGACCCCATAACATCCAAGAAATCCAAATGTCTTCCCTACAGACTATAAGCCTCATGGAAATGTCTGATGAAATGTTCTAGATGAAATCCAGAAATCCACCACTATGTGCTCTTAAAGGGGTTTTCTGAGATATACAATATGTGATTGTGGGGTTACAACAATGGGTAGCCCCTCGAATCAGATGTTTGAAGAGGCTGCGATGCTCACAAATGCTGTGGCCTCTTTTCTGTGCAAAGACGTCACGTACATCGGTGACATGGTACAGCAACAGCTCAGTCCCATTCAAGTAAATGGGGCTGAGATGCAATACCAAAGCCCACCCATATGAAAAGTTCTGAGCTTGGTATAAAAATCCACAACCAGCAGCTGATCTGTGGGGACCCTGGGTGTTGGACACCCACTGTTCACATACCAATGATTTGTCCTAAAGATAGGATAACAGTATATCATTCAAGAAAACCCCTTTAATTTTCAGCAGGGATAGAGGTCCCAGAGCTGGAATCCCTTCCAATCACACAATGATGGCACATCCTTAAGATACAAGGGAATATCCCTTTAAGTCAGCACAGTCTGAAAGGAGCCCAGTACAGCTCTATGTGATTGCAGGTGTCCCACTTACCTGAGGTATTAGAAGGAGATGAGAACGTGGACTGGAGGTGTGCGGGCTGCGTCCTCAGGCAGTCGGGGTTGCGAGAGACTAGAGTGATGACTTTTCCAGGGGGTGTGAGGGTCTGGTCCTGAACTGGCAGCTTTAAGGGGGATGTAGCAACAGAGGCAGTTTCTGGAGTCTGTGATGGCTGACAAGGCAAGGCAATGTTGTTAGAAAAAAGTAGCACAAAATCTTTATAAGGTGAAAGGACAGAGCAGGGAAAAGAGGACAGAGCAAGGGAAGAGGGGGCAGAGCGAGGGGGGGAAGAGGGGGCCGAGCAAGGTAAAAGAGGACAGAGCAAGGGAAGAGAGGGCCGAGCGAGGGAAGAGAGTGAGGGAAAAAGAGGACAGAGCAAGGGGGGGGAAGAGGGCAGAGTGAGGGGGGAAAGAGCGAGTGAAAAGAGGGCAGAGCGAGGGAAGAGAGGGCAGAGAGAGAGGGAAAAGAGCAAGGGAAAAAGAGGACAGCGCAAGGGGGGGAAGAGGGCAGAGCGAGGGGGAAAGAGCGAGGGAAGAGAGGGCAGAGCGAGGGAAGAGAGGGCAGAGCGAGGGAAGAGAGGGCAGAGCGAGGGAAGAGAGGGCAGAGCGAGGGAAGAGAGGGCAGAGCGAGGGAAGAGAGGGCAGAGCGAGGGAAGAGAGGGCAGAGCGAGGGAAGAGAGGGCAGAGCGAGGGAAGAGAGGGCAGAGCGAGGGAAGAGAGGGCAGAGCGAGGGAAGAGAGGGCAGAGCGAGGGAAGAGAGGGCAGAGCGAGGGAAGAGGGGCCAGAGCGAGGGAAGAGGGGGCAGAGCGAGGGAAGAGGGGGCAGAGCGAGGGAAGAGGGGGCAGAGCGAGGGAAGAGAGGGCAGAGAGAGAGGGAAAAGAGCAAGGGAAAAAGAGGGCAGAGCGAGGGGGGGAAGAGGGCAGAGCGAGGGGGGAAAGAGCGAGTGAAAAGAGGGCAGAGCAAGGGAAGAGAGGGCAGAGCGAGGGAAGAGAGGGCAGAGCGAGGGAAGAGAGGGCAGAGCGAGGGAAGAGAGGGCAGAGCGAGGGAAGAGGGGGCAAAGCGAGGGAAGAGGGGGCAGAGCGAGGGAAGAGAGGGCAGAGCGAGGGAAGAGAGGGCAGAGCGAGGGAAGAGAGGGCAGAGCGAGGGAAGAGAGGGCAGAGCGAGGGAAGAGAGGGCAGAGCGAGGGAAGAGAGGGCAGAGCGAGGGAAGAGAGGGCAGAGCGAGGGAAGAGAGGGCAGAGCGAGGGAAGAGAGGGCAGAGCGAGGGAAGAGGGGGCAGAGAGAGGGAAGAGGGGGCAGAGAGAGGGAAGAGGGGGCAGAGAGAGGGAAGAGGGGGCAGAGAGAGAGGGAAAAGAGCGAGGGAAAAAGAGGACAGAGCGAGGGAAGAGAGGGCAGAGCGAGGGAAGAGAGGGCAGAGCGAGGGAAGAGAGGGCAGAGCGAGGGAAGAGAGGGCAGAGCGAGGGAAGAGAGGGCAGAGCGAGGGAAGAGAGGGCAGAGCGAGGGAAGAGAGGGCAGAGCGAGGGAAGAGAGGCCAGAGCGAGGGAAGAGAGGCCAGAGCGAGGGAAGAGGGGCCAGAGCGAGGGAAGAGGGGCCAGAGCGAGGGAAGAGGGGCCAGAGCGAGGGAAGAGGGGCCAGAGCGAGGGAAGAGGGGCCAGAGCGAGGGAAGAGGGGCCAGAGCGAGGGAAGAGGGGCCAGAGCGAGGGAAGAGGGGCCAGAGCGAGGGAAGAGGGGCCAGAGCGAGGGAAGAGGGGGCAGAGCGAGGGAAGAGAACAATATGACCATCGCTGATAACATCTAAGTTCTCAGACACACATATAGCAGTGGCCATTACCATATGGATGGGTCTTACCTGTAGACATACATACTATATACTTTATTATACACTCCTATATTACCATTTGGATCTCCTCGGCTTCTTGTAAACAAGCAGATACTTTCTCAGGGCCCATTCAGACAGCCTTGTATGGTCCACATATTATGGTTGGTGTGATGGCCACATCTCCCGGCTCGGCCGAGTCGCACTCATTGCATCGCAGCTGTAAGTCTCGGCCGTCCTCCAGACTAAAGCCCTGTCCTGGAATAATACTGAGAGTCCTGGTCGGCAGAGCGGCTGGTCAGCACATTACATCACTACGATGCAGCGAGTTTGGCTCAGCGGAGCAGCAGATGGTCTGGGACAAGTCACACCAACGTATTACCCGGACCACACATGGTTGTCTGAATTTGACCTTATTTACACCAAGTTGCTAAAAATCCAGAAAAGGACCAAAGAGCGCTCACTGGTCCCCAGATCAGCAGCACAGGGCTCTTTGTAGCACAGAGCAGGGAGAACGGATCAGAAGGAAGACGCTTTAGATGGCAGAGGATTTTCTACATGTTCCCATCTACATAGGAGTCTATATTTGGAGAATGCAAATCCCATGGTTTTTTGGCGTCCGAGACAGATCCGGACAGTCCTCGGGGTCCATCAGGCACCATTGGTGTCTACTATTTTAGTGGCTTGTCTGTGTGGGCACAGTGGCCTGGATGTGAACATAGCGTAAGCCGTATACGGAGATGCACAGGTGCCAGATTTGTTGCAGAAAAATCTGAGACTAGAAATCAGTTCCATTAATGTGATGGGATTGTAATTGAACAAGCGCACGGATTTCTGCAAGCTCTACTTATTGGAGCAAATGTGTTATTGTTGGCCTGCAGGAGCGTTACTACTCCTCATCCACATATGCATCTTCCCTCTGCTATACAGCTCCGCTCTAGTTATTTGCAGGCATATTCCCTGGGCTCAGGATGCCCAAAGCAGAAATTCACTTATACATGGCTGAGCACACAGCAATGAGCGCTCGCTCCTGAGCAGCCGCCTGCAGACTTGGCAGACCATGAAGGTATTAGATCATACAACCTTATGTTCATGGTCAGCCAACCAATGGCATATATATTATATATATCTATATATAATATATACACACACAGAGGTTTTCTTATAGACAGCAATGGGCACCAATGCCACGGCCAGTGCTGCAGCATCTACATATAGAAAAGACGTTATCCAGGCGAAATAATTGATGACCTATCCATATGATCAGCAGGGGCCCGACACCTAGCTTTTTGAAGAGGCTGCAGTGTTCAGGTGTGGTCTGCAGTCTTTTCACGACTTGGCACAGCTGATATTCTTGGTGCTGCAGCTCAGCCCATTCACTTGAATGGGACTGAGTTGCAATCAGGCCATGTGATCAGTGAATGTGCTTGTGAAGTGGAAACAGCACTCAGAGAGAACCGCTTCAAACGACCGATCCGCAAGGGTTCTGGATGTCGGACCACCCACAGAACTGTCCCAAGGATAGGTCATCGGTTAAAACGTTCCATGAACACCCTTCAAACCGGGCGCGGACGAGGCAGGGCCACACGAACGGGAGCTTTTGCTTCCACAATCCTTATGCAAAACTGCCCGGGACAGACGGCACAGCTCCTAACACAGTCCCAGGGAATGGGCAGGAAGGGCAGTGGTCAAATGAGAAGAGGTTTTGAGCAAATTTACCCCCAAAGTGTCAATGTATGGGTATTTCTTGGCAAGGTAGGAGTATTTTGGAATTATGTAATACATTTGTTACTCAACTCTCCTTAAAAAAAATCTAAAAGAGACCAGGTAAAGAAATGATGACTTACAGCTTTAGGGTTCACCTCTGTTGCGATGAGCCGTAAGAGACAGCTCAGGAGTCTCTGTTTGTGGCGTAAAGGGGACTCGGGATCGTCTGATCTGTTGGGATCTATCCACTCATACTCCAGCTGGAACTTGCCCGGCTTGCCCAGCATGAGGTAGACCTCGGCTAGTGTCAGATTTTCTGAGGTCTGCGGGTTCCAGCCTTCCTGGCGTAGCTGCTCGGTCAGCTGGTTAGAGTTTTCTTTAGGAGCTTTGGATGAGCCGCTCTGCTCCTTCACCTGAGGGTCCGGTCCTGAAGTTTGAGTAGTGCAAGGATCCTGACTGGGGGTTGTAGCCTGTGTTTCGACCTTCTCTCGGCTTGGAGGTTCTGCATCTCTGGAAGGTTTGGAGTTGGACTCCGGAGATGTTGGAGGACAGGTAGCAACGTGATCGGCCGCCTGTTTTGTTTCCGGAACAATAAGATCTTGGCAAGACTTTAAATAACGGGGCAAGGGGTCACTTATTGAGAGTTCTTCCACATCTGGAGGAGGACAGCGAGAGCCCTCACCACCTGCGGAGGAATCCATAGTCTCTGGAGGGGCTTCATCAGGAGTCTTTGGCCCATTAGACACCCCATTAGAGGATACATTCTCCACCGAGCCATTCTCAACGCTCGGAGTCTTCTCTGTCGCGGTGTTACTGGGTACCTCTACTTTGTTTCCTTGCTTGGCATCCGTATTACCTCGTGGGCACTTGAGCTGTACCCGAGCTGTGCCCTGTCCAGTCTGGATGCCAAGGATCTGAGCAGGAGGTAGCAAGTGAACATCTTTTGAGCTCTGTTTGTATTTTCCAGACTCCTGCCAGTGGACAGTGCAATGAGCCTTGGAATGGACGACCCGAGCCACACCCGGCAAAGAAGACAACTGAGCGGTTTCTGGTGGGAAGAGGTAAAGTTCTTCCTTGGCGTCTTGAGACTCCACATCTGCTAACTGATTATCATCCAGACTTTTTCTCTGAGAAGAACATAGTGAAGGAAACCAAGAAATAAGACAAAAGAAAAAGAAGCCAAAGTGACGACCTGGAAAATGCAAAAGCACCTCTAGGTGCATGAAGAACCCATCAGCAACCATTGTGTAAAGGATACAATGCGGACCTCCTGCAGAGCCCATTTCTGCTTAAGAAATTCAATAAGGCTGGAGACCTTCCTATGCAGCTCCACCATCATCCTGTAGAACAAGAGGAGGAAATATATATATATGTATACGTAAGGTCCCTTCCTGGCCCCTATGAACGACCATCCACTTTTTATGGTCATTTTGCACCCGTCGAATATAACCTGCATGACCAACAGTATAATGGTCAGGTGAATAGCCCCCATTCATCGGCAGTGATGTTAATGTTGCAGTGCGACGTCCATTAAGAAATGGTTTCACACTTACAGTTAATGAAGGTTAACAATTAATGATCAGCTAATGTCCAACACCCAGGCGATCAGCTGTTTGAAGAGGCTGCAGCATTCAGGTGGATACTTCAACCTCTTCAGTATATAATAAATACAGCCCTGTACATTTCTATAGTGGTTGTGCTTGGTGTTCAGGGACTGAGCTGTAATCAGACCATGTGACCAACAAACGTAGGAGCGTCGCTGCTGCTTCAAACATCTGATTCACAGGGGACCCAGGCTCTGAACCTCCTTGGATCTTAGGACAAGTCGTCCATTGAATAAGTCCCTGAAAATGTCTTTCACTTTCCACTGCAGTCACTTTACATTACAGAGGTGACTTCACTCCATTGGAACAGTTCAATATTAATACCTGAGCCGCGGGTTCTGCGCCAGACTCTGCACACGGGCCCAAGCCTGGTTGTTCCGGGGTTGAAGTTCCACAGGTACTTTCAGAGGCAGTCGCACTGGTTTCTGATCTTCCTCATCGCTCAGACCTAACCATGGATACAGAAGAAAATATTACTATTATTATTATTTTTTTAATCATCTTCTATATCAATCATATTTAATAATTTATCATGCAATTCAGAAAATGCATAAATGACTTTCTGAGACCATCCTGGGATGTCTGAGACTTCGTGTAAATTCCTCGAGCAATAGAGTAACCCAACTGTGCTGCAAAATTAGCAGGGTTTATGGCAGCCTGTATGACGCCAATGGCAGACACTTAAGAGAGAACGTCTTCCGCTTTCCTAATACATCATAGAAACACCCCTGTGGGTATATATTAAAGGGAACCTGTCAGGTCTTTTCAGCCCCCCCTTCCTAAGTCACCACCCTGCCATAACATAGGAAGTGCCTTTGTTTCCAAAGGTCCCCCTGTGTATATTTGCAGATGCAGCGCCGCCTATAAAACCTTTCACCTGGCAGCACTTCCAGTCCCAGTTTCTAATGGACAGCACACGGACGCAAGGCCGAGACAATTATACTGATCGTGTACCTAAGCCTATAGCTAAACGTCAACTAACTCAGAGGGGATTTGGTCTAGCAATCAAATTGATGAACACACATCCAGTTGCAATGAGGAAAGTAACAAAATACACAAATCTATGGACAATGAAGCTACATACCCGTCTTCCCTTCAGGGTCACACAGTTTCTTCAAGGCTCTGCACATAGGAGCTTTGATCCGCAAGTTCCTGCCTTTGTATCGCACAGTGGTTGCTCTATAAAAAAGACCAGAGAAATAGAAAGGTGAATTAGCTTAGGGCAGGCCTTTGCAGCGGGCTGCTGACCGAGCATGCAGCTTCACACTGATACCCTACAAGCATGTGAAGGGGTTGCCAGGAATTTATTTCTTATGGACTATCCTTAGGATATGCAATAAATATCTGATCAGAAGAGGCTGACAGTCAGCTCCTACACCAACCAGCTGCATGGAGCCACTTTGGACACGTGCACTATACACAAAAGTGCCAGAAGCAGCTCCGGACGATATAGCGGTCAGGCACCAGTACTGCAGGTCAGTTCCCATTGATTTCAATGGGACATGACCTGAGGTATAGCACCGGGGCCCTATCCAGGGCAAAGGGTCATCTGCTTCCAGCTCTCTCTTGTGTACTGTATGGTTGTCAGAAGCAGCCCTACATAGCTGATTGTTGTGGGGGCTCCCTGAATGTGGGCTGGGACAAAGATACTGCTTATTTTGTGGAACAAAACCTTTAAACCAGGGGTAGGGAACCTTTGGCTCTCCAGCTGCTGTGAAACTACAACTCCCATCATGCTCCATTCACTTCCATGAGAATTCCAAGAAGAACAGAGTAAGTATGCATGCTGGGAATTGTAGTTTTGCAACAGCTGGAGAGCCGTACGTTCCCTACCCCTGCTTTAAACCCTTACAGCAGGGGTAGGGAACCTTCGGCACTCCAGCTGCTGTGAAACTACAACTCCCAGCATGCTCCATTCACTTCCATGGGAGTTCCAAGAACAGCAGAGACAGTATGCATGCTGGGAGTTGTAGTTTTGCAATAGCTGGAGAGCCGTACGTTCCCTACCTCTGCCTTACACGATCAATGAATGTTCTCCGAGCACCACCAAGCATAGTGAGGGCATATCCTTTAATATTACAGGAGCCTTCTAGGCGACTACTTCAGAACCCACATACAACTGGGTATATACTTCACACAATACTGTATACAGGCTCCAGGTATCCTACCCAGCTTAATACCACTCTATAGCAATGTTTTGCAGCACAGACTTGCTTTCCGCTCACCCTAATTGGATCAGCTCATTCAGCTTTGCTGCATTCTTATCATCCATACCTGCAAAAACAAAAGAAAGGTTGAAAGAGAAGTGAATGCAGTCAACATAAAAGTCAGAGGCTGTGAGACCGCCTGCACTTATACCCAACCCTAAACTGCATGCACCTATGGGACTCTAAAGCTGTAAAGGGATATGCACCATAGTGTAAAGTGATATTGCTAAGCATATAGCTAGGCCCATCACCTACCCTCAGAATGATGGGACTAAAGTACTAATTTTGCAATGTGGCGCCTTCACAGTTATTCTATGGGAAGCCTCAACTACCACAAGTCAGCCCTAAAAACAGCAACAGATTCCCTCTACTGAGTACCAAGGGAGGCCGAGATTAGAGCAGGGTGCTGAAGCAATAAGCGTCCGGCTCAATCCTGCCATAGATTCCATGGCTTAGTCCATGGCTGGAGACACCTTCCTGAGCAGCCCCAGGGATCGGGGCACATTGCTCTGCTTCAGCATCCCACTATGGGGGGGGGGGGAGCCAGGGGTATTGGGTTATTTGAATGGATTTAGTGTCCCAAATGTAGGTGACAGTTCCCTTTAAGAGTGTTACAAATCAATTATTCCAGCATCCCTTTAAGCTAAAAGCTTTGCACAACGTGCCGATATGTACAAGGCTTTGCTTATGCTCTTCTTAAAGATACCCAAGATCAACTATAAATCTGTACCCAAAATTTTTGCTGAAGACTATTCCTATTACCGAACGAAAAGTAAATGGCAGAGCGACTAGTAAATACAGCACAAAACTTACAGCCTCCGATCTTCTTGCGCAGTTCTCCGTAGCAGATGAGGCCATAAAGCTCCTGCGAGGACTTCTTAAGACCACAAGAAAAGACTACAAGATAAATAAAAGGAGTAAGACTAGGGTTAAGAATAGCACAAGGTGATAAACTTCATAAAGCATTGGAAAGAGACAATGACACACATCAATAGTAAAGGGGTTATCCAGGGAATCAAAGTTTACCATGCACCCCCTGGACTGGTTAAAGAGGACCTTTCATGGTTTGGGCACAGGCAGTTCTATATACTGCTGAATTCAGCGCACTGTCGGCTTTCCCGCAGTATATAGAACTGCCTGTGCCCCGGACCATAGAAGGTCCTCTTTAAGTGTTACTACTAATCTCCATCCTGATTCCCCAGAGCCCCATTTATTACCTTTGATGACGGCGGCCATAACTCTTGTTTGTTCCTCCCCCAGCACTCTGACTACTGGTCACATGACCAGTTCCACTCTACTCAATGGACTTGTGGCAAAGTAGAGGGGAGTAGGAGTGACGGCGGAGGAGACAAAGGAACAAGAGTCACGGCTGCAGTACCAGACTCTGCCACACAATCACAGTGTCGCTGTATCACGCCCTGCAGTGAAGGGGCTGCTGCTTATATGAGGATGTTCCTAAAATGGAGCAGCTGCCTTATAATAAAGTAGGAAAAAACAATAATAAAGGACTGAGAAAATACTCACCATTGTTAAAGTCAATGTACTTGGAGATCTTGTGCCACGTTCTGTAATAGAAGTGCCGCACCTGCTCCTTATTCTTCACCATGCTGGCTGGTTTGGCTTTCTTCTTGTACTTGAGAGCAATGTTATTCTGAATGGCTTCAAAATCCTTTCCGTGCTAAAGCACAAGACAGGGAAAGGGAAGATAACATTTCTTAAAGGAGTTTTGTCATTATAGACACTTGAGCCCCATCTGCCGCTTAGGGATGAGGGTCTGATCGCCGGGGATTGAAGCACTGGGACCCCCAGCTATTACAGGCATTGGGGCCCAAATGTCCCCCATGGAGGCATGAAATGAGTTGCAAATAAAAGAAAGCGTTCCTATTACCTGTAGGTTTGGACGCACCTTCGATATGGGGTGTTTTTTTGTTTTAAACTGATTGGTGGGGGTCCAACACCCGAACCCTGCACCGATCAGATGACGCAGTTGCCTCCCGATGCCAGAAGCAGCTCTGCTCCTATTCATAGTAATGCAGCCTCCTGGCGCCCCCATTATACAATGGAGGGGACTGCAGCACTGCATCTACTACTTGAATAGGAGCAGAACTGATTAAGGACCCGACAAGAGCCGTAACTAAAAAGGAACAAAAGCAGCAACACAAAAGACTTTCTACTCCAAACACTACTTAAGCTGCACTGACCTCATAGAGAGCTTCAAAGAAAGTGTTCTTGTCTTCTGTGCTCCAAGACTCCCACTGCCTCCGCACCTTCTTCTTATTACCTTCATCCTTCTCTGCAGCAGAAGGAGCGACGTTGCGGCCGGATGCTTTCGTGGTACTGGGAGCCAATGCGGTGGAGCAGCTCGGTGAGGACGGTGTGGCATTGTCCAGCGCTGAAAGCAAAAGCAAATAGAACTGTAGTCTATGACACTGGGGAGAAGACATCTGTAATGGGGAAGAGTTTAAAGCTAGAATATATTTTGTAGAATTTGCAATTACTTGATCGTTTTAGGTCCCACTACTGGAATCCTTTGCAAATAGTCAAGAAATGCTGCGGACGGCCAGGTATGACAGCATGGAGGATGTCGTATTACATAGTGACCGATATAAAGCAAGGAGATCATAACAGTCCGAGGGGCAGTCACCTCTAATAAGACGCGCCCCAATAGGTGCTCCGGATAGTCGCCTCTGGTCCTCTGCATGACACAGACACAACATGGCGAAGTCTGACAGCAGATTTATACGCACGTAATAAAACAAGGGACCGGTCCCCCCCACCATTGCATAGTTACAACAGGGCTGCATGCTACCACAGAGAATACTGCACCAGGAGGACATCTCCCACGTGTGCTATTAACTTGTACCAGAGCAGAACAGGAGGGACTGCAGAATGAAGTCACAGGGTATTTATAGACTGAAAAATCCACCATCGTGAGCGCAGACAATCAGCCCGGCAGCCGCCTCCTCCTCACAATGTGCCACTCAGAGCCCGAGTCGTGCAAGTAACATCACTCAGGAGCCGCCATCACATCCACTCCTCCAGAATCCAGACACGACACCTGCTGAAAACCTTTAGCAATGCAGAGCTGGCGTTCGCGGCCTACGTCGCCTGTACGTTTAGCCTAGCCAGAAACCTGTTCATACAAGGAAGCAAATTGTGCCCACACGAAAATTAGGCATCCCAGGAACCGACTTCTTATATTGGTCATTTGTGCTGTGGCCATTGACTAAGGTAGCCGTGGTGCCCCCTGTAGGAGAGGCCAAATGATGGCGTTTGGGGCCTTTGGCATAGTCTGGAAATGAAGCCCAGGTGAACTGGACTGTCATGTCCACAAGGTGCGCGGCTTCTGTAACAACGGGGGTAAAACATTGCTTGTTCACAGCAGTCGCCCCCCCCCAGCCATCAACACTTTATCCTTCATCCTATGAAGAGAGGGTAAATAATTGGCTTTTACTGTCATTCTTCTTCTTCTTGCCTGCCAGGGTTCTTTATGTGTTGGGTCTGACAACAGGTGACATAATAAAATCCAACCCCGGCTCCCTCCTCTGTGTGTTATATACGGGGCTGGCACGCTATATACTTCTAATACCACACAGATAGGCAGGAGGGATTGGCTGACACTTGTGTAGGGTTATAAGGTGCTATAATGTGATGCAGAATAAGGAGTGTCCTATACACCATTGTGTCACCATAGGCGGGGTGTATTACTAAGCACCTACACATCATCTCGTCAAGGCTCCACCTAGGGATAATAAAAAAAGAAAAAAGTCACCTGTTTTAACGCGCTTGATTCTTCCCATTTCCCTGAAGTTAAGCTTTTCCTTGTCCGGATGACATCACGCTCATTAGTCACATGACCCAATCGCATTATAGTGAATGGGCCAAGCTGCAACAAGTGCAATGATTGCCTGCTTCTATACCAATGAAAGGAGCTTGTTACTGACCATGCAAGTCAGAAACGGTCTGGGGGAAAAAAGAGGAGTGGATGGTTCGGCCTTCCAACCCCACAGCCCTGCTGCTAAGGCTCGTCGCTCCATGTCCTCCATCTAAAATTGTCCAGGGAGAGAGAATCCTTTGCACTTTGAAGAATTGTGGATAAGACGTCGGAATAACCTTTAGAGAGGCTATTCATCTCTTACCTTTAGATGTGACCTCCGCCGCGCCGTTCCTTAGAAATACCGTTTTTTTCCCGGTATGTAAATTAGTTCTCTGGCAGCAATGGGGGCGGGCCCCAGCACTGGAAATGCAATGGGGGCGTCCACACTGCTGCTCGAAAACACGATCCTGCGACGCCTCTATCTTCGGCTGGATCCTCCCCTTCTCTGTTGTCTTCTTCCTGCGTCACCTTCGAAGCCTGCGCAGGGAGACACTAGTAGAGCTGACTGCGCATGCCGGCCGGCTGCTCTTGTAGTTCAATGCAGGAGCGGCCTCCCAAAAATGGCCACCGGCCAGCATTCGCACTCGGCTCTGCTGGTGTCTCACTGGCAGAGCCAACTGCGCAGGAGTCGGAGGTGATGCAGGAGGAAGACAACAGAGAAGAAGAGGATCCAGCCGAAGATAGAGGCGTTGCAGGATCATGTTCTCGAGCTGCAGTGGGGACGACCCCAGTGCATTTTCAGCGCTAGGGCCCGCCCCCATCGCTGTGAGAGAACGAATTTACATACCGGTAAAAACCGGTATTTCTAAGGAACAGCGCGGCAAAGATCACATCTAAAGGTAAGAGATGAATAACCTTTCTAAAGACTATTCCAACGTCTTATCCACAAAAAAGGTTTTAATGGTAGAATCCCTTTAAAAGATAACGACTACAGGGTGTCTTACAATGACAGGTCACTCCGTTTCTCCACGTTCAGATGAAAAGCTTAGAAGCCGGGCCCCTAGACCTGACCATGCACATGATAACCAGGTCACATGTCAAGAGTCTGGATACAAAGAGGAGAAAATAGAGGCCTGGAGCTCTGCCTGAAATGCCGCAACACTTGTGGCCCCTCTGGCTTTCCGCTGCCACTTTCACCCACTTGAATGGGCCACTGGAGTGGCTTGTGCTATGCGGGTTTTGAAACTATATTATCCACCAGGTAGAGCTGGACAATTATTATTTTTTGCTTCAATTTCAGGGCAGAATCCACCACAAAACCAGTGTCAAACTCCACCATGTGAACATAACCCAAGTGTCCAGCAAAACCAAGTAATGTGACTAGCACAACAGCTACATAAGAGTCAGGCATGGACTGTGCCACCAGCGCCAAGGACTGTAATCACACAACGTGACTCTTGTATTATTTAGATGGGTGTCTGAAGATTCCTGTAATCCGGCATCTGATAATCGGCCACTCAGAGCAGGAACAGGACTCCACAAAAAGAAAAGGAAGATTGCAGCAGATTTTATGGTAGCACATCATTTTGAGAAGTCTCTAGCTTAAAGGAGTTGTCCAAGACAACATACTGATCAAATAACCTTACTATAAGTCATCAATATGCGATTGGCGGGGGTCTGATATCAGCATCAGTCACCCGATAGCTCCATAGTATACAGAGATGGAAGCAAATGGATCCATAAACTGCATAGTGACCAGGAGCGGAGTGGTAATAGTGCAGCACAGCCATTACACAGCGTACGGAGCTTCTGCTACAAACAGCTGATCAGCAGGGGTGCAGGGTGTTGGACACCAACCACACTCATATCAAAGGGTTTGTCCAGGGATCTATTCACTTACCTGGACCCAGGAATTGCTGATAAGGGATACCAGGGTTTCAGGAACATTGCAACCCTCAAGTCATGTGATCCCAGATTGCTTCTCCCAATAACTCATAGGTAATTAATTACCTGTGCTGTGGGAGGAGCTTTATTATAGCCAGCCCCCATAGGTAAGTTAATTGTCTGTGAGATTGGGGGAAGGAACAGTATGGAAGGGGTGGAGTGAGAAGGGAGCCAAACGCTGCCTCCTATCACATGGCACAGGGGGGCTGATATGGCCAGAATCCCTGGCTCCATTAAGAGCATCCCCACGATCAAGTAAGTAAATGAATACTCCCCGGACAATCCCTTTAATGAGCTATCCTAAGGATAGGCCATCAATAGGTTACCTTGACTCCTTCAAAGCCATGTTCACACCGCTGATTTTTTCCAATCTGAAAAAAATCATCTGCAGAAATCCAAGGCTCAGCTGCTCAATATGGTGAACCTGTGTGCAGCCATCAGTTTCTGAACGGATACGCTGCTTTTTCGAATCCCATAGGCAGGAAAATCCGTGCCATATAAACTAGGGTGCGGCTTACAATAAGTGGCAGGAGTTTTTTTCATGCGGATTCCAAGGCCAAAAACAATCAGCCACCAAGTGAACACGCACTAAGCCGGGCTATGGAGCAAGGGTCGGGACCGGTTTGGGGTGGAGTCGGAGAAACGTAACCGATTGTGGCTTCAAAATAAAAGGATTATTATAAATATTAGGCAATTATTGATACTGTATAATTAAATAAATGTGCAGCTTGTTACATATTTACATACTGGCGTTTTAATAAATTAGAATGAGCTTTACAGCTGCAGACTGATCACGGTTGTCAGACATTTATTAAGGAGTCAGAGTCGGGCAGTAGAAAAACAGAGTCGGAGGTCTGACCCACCAACTCCACCGCCCTGGCTCTAAGGCAATGATCACCCCGTGTTTGAGACGTGCAGATTTGACCAAAGGAACAAAACTGCGATTTTTAACCATTTTTAGTATTAACTATTAAATTTTAAAATATATATTATTGCATTGATCATATAAATACATGCACCACCCAGTATGCATGGCCAAAAAAATATGCCTAGCGAAACCTCACTATAATATATATATTTATATACTTACATATCTTTCCAACCTAATGTCGCTGAAGTTACAATTTGTTACCTATTTTTAATATTTGTGCCCATTTTATACACTAGTGAAAGAGGAGAGCGCCGCAACCTATACCCTACCTGTAGGAGGCGCTGTGTTGGGGTTTTGAGTCTTACTAGACCATTGTGCCCTTCCTATAGTGATTTCCAGTGAACACGTTGCAGAGATTCCCGCACTCACATACAGATCACACCAGATCGCTATTACCCCACAAGTAACCCGCGGTCCGGCATGTGATGGACACTTGTACGTTGCGGTTACATAACGCTTTCCGCTAGGCCGCTGCACTGTGCCCTTGGAGGATTATTTAATAGGGACTTCGGGGCGTTACAAAAAATCTTCAACGTAATCCAAATATTACAGAGTTGTGTCTACAAAAACAAAATGGAGTCTAGCGTTTGCCGACCTCCTGCGTATAACCGCGCACTCTTATATTACAGGTACGAAGTCTTGCAAATTATTTCAGGGCGCAGCAGCTAAAGAAAGAAAAATTAACCCTGCGTATAGCATTAACGCCCCTATAACTAGCTGGCATGGGGCTGGGTGAATGGGCGACGTAATAAATTGTTGCAAATAAATTGTGTGTTGACCCCGAAATATCCATGAAGGGGCAGGGTGAATAATGTGGGTTACCTTTGCTTTTGGCAGTGGGCGCCCGTCCATTGCTACCCGAATCCCTCCTCTGCCTCTTGCTATGGGGTCGGACGCTGGAGCGCAGGAAGTGGTGCTGATCCTGCTGGACTTTGGAGGGCTGTTCAGGGGTGGCGGCCGCCTCTGGGGTCTCGGAGATGAGTAGATCCCCTTCTGTCTTGCTTTTATCTTCCACTTCTGCCGCCGCCGCCACCACGGCCGCCGGTGCTGCCGCTTCTTCCTCTTCTTCAGTCTCGGGGGCCCGCTTGTTGTTCGGCTTCCTTTCCTCTCCACTCTTCAGCTTCACTGTCATCCTGAAATGAGAAAAGTCAACAAAAAATAAGATCAGAAAATTTAGAAAAAAAAATAAAAAAAAAATTGGGGGCATACACCGGGGTCCTGTCCCTTTAAGGTCACCCGAAAACCTCCATTTTCTATAAGCAATGTCTTATGGAATGGATAGGGTTAAAAAAAATAATAAATTACCGCAAAATTAAGAAGTAAAAATTATTAAAATGTATCTCAAATTTCTGATTTTTCCTAAAGTTTCCAAAAATTTCCTGGCGCCAGGCTAACCCGCCGTCGCCCCACAAGAGACCTTAACCTTGTGAACCGTCTCCTAGACTATGCGAGACTACACGATCCACCCGATTTAGCGGTAGACGCACCATCGCCCCCGTTTCGATTTAGGGTTCTAAGTTTCGCCTTTATTTTATTCCTAAATTCTGCGTTTTCGGACGGTTTGGATCCCCAGACGCGGCGACCGTGGCTCTGAGGGCTCATGGCTGCTAGTGTATAATCCATGGCCATGTTTACTCTGGGTTTATCCCTTTTATATAAGGGGTTTTTTTACCCTTTCCTTCCCAGGGGGTACACCTCAGAGGGGAGGGGGGGGGGGCAGGCAGTGACTCCCCTAAACCCCAATATTCCAGTCAAAGAAATAAGTTGTGCAGAAGGAGAGACAGAAAGAGAGGAGAGGAGAGATCCTGAACAACATGGCCGCCATTGTTAGTGACAAATCCTCTTCCACTGTCCCGACTGCACAGCCCGGGCTGGATGGCTCAGTCCTGTGGCGGGGAAGGGGCACGGTGCCCGGGTGAGGGCTCCCGGGGTGGCAGGGACGGCTGCCGGGCTCCGGGGCAGGCTGGACGAGGCGGCAGACGAGGGAGCTCGGGCTTGGTTTTGTTGTTGAGCACAAGAGAACCCGACATGATGATCAGGCGCCGCCGCCGCCGCCGCGCTCGCCCCGGACTCTGCTTCCTAAAAGTGATCCGGCCCGACCGATCCCTACCCAGTCCGGTGTCCCCGGCACCCCCGGGGGGTCGTCTTCGTCCTCACCATGGATCGGGGCTGATCGGAGCCTCGGTCCGCCCGGGATCGCTCATGTTCGTGCGCTCTCGTCTCCTGCGCCTTGTCTCCTCTGCTGCTGCTGCTCGGGGCTGGAGATTCCACCAAATGCTGCAGCCAGGCGCGGAGGGGACCCCTCCTTCAACACCCCAAAACTCCAGATCGGTACCTCGGATCAACTCGGGACCGGGGGCAAACGAAAGCTGAGAACTTCCCCTTCCAGATGCATATCTCACTTCCCCTATCGGGGGTAAGGAATTTAAACCAGACGCTGCCAATCTCGGGGCACCTCATGGGGCGTTGTTGGAGATGAACTTTGCTTTTTGCTACGTCATCAGCTTGGGCAGCATTTGAAATTTTATTATTTTTGGGGCAAAACTTATTCACCCCTCCATAGGAGTCATCACACCCCAGAAACCTACAGCCACTAACACTGGAGGAAGGGAATGCAGGCACCAGAGATGTGCAGCAAGAAAACTGGTTTAGCTGCATTGCATTTCTTATGGGCACAGGGGCATCAAAACAAGATGGATCCAGCCCCATAGTAAACACTGATCAGGACAACTTGGGGGCTACTGGGGTAAAAACTGGGGGGAGCTAGCTAGTAGTCATACCTATATCTGCATAGACATTATAGGAAGAATAATAATAAATTATAACAATACCCTGGTGGTTAATAATTCATTGCAAACTGTCTGGTGGGAAAGGACAACTCTCAGCACGATCTGACAGGGATTGCTGGGAGTTGTAGTCGTCTGCCAAGTGTTACAGCAATGACTGATGCAGGGCAACAAATACATACACATATATATAATCAAATGATATGCACAGATACTATGTTCTGTATACAATGCATCACACTACACCCTATATATTGTCTCACTACAGAATGTATCCCAATATACAATGTATTACTAAAGTATCACACACATTATATACATATATACACACACTATAACAATGCAGAATGTATCACACTATAAATACAATATATCACTACAGAATGTATCAGATTATATCATGTCCATCACACTGTACACATGTATTACTACAGGATGTATCACAGTATACAATGTATCAGTAAAATATCTCATTCTACATTGTATCATAACAGATTATACAATGTATCTCCCAGCAATGTTTCAATGTTGATTGATTGATTCATTCCAATACTATGCAATAATAAACAATGACCCCAAGACAGTAAATGGCCCCGACTATTGTAATAGCAATAGAGTGGAAGCAGCAAATAAATAATATATATAATGTATACAGCATGTAGGGCACAAGGCAGCACTGCTGTGCACAGACACATAATACACTTATTACACGAGGAGAATTATAAGCAGCTTAGGACACAGGAGGCCGCAGGACAACAGCTGCTCTCTGCTATCAGCCACTGTATGATGGGATGTGGGATACTCAGGGTAGGCAGAGCCTGATGGGGGTGATAGCTGGGCTCATTAGTGATAATTGATTAAGTGGTCACCTGAGCTGGTGTATAACACTTGTCACTAGCACAGCTGTATACAGACCAGTATATAGGAGGCTCCTCTGTGTATTAATGCACTGTGTGCTGTCCAGGTACTGGAGTACTACAACTCCCAGCATGCCCTGCTGTACTGTCACCACACTATACAGTGTATGAATAGGAATAACAGAGAGGAGACAAAGACTTTGTATTGGGACAGTGTCAGTCACGGTATATAGAGGAGGAGCAGTGCCTGATGGGAGTTGTAGTGTGACAGCAGGGCATGAAGGGTTAAGTGGCCCTTACCTGATACATGAAGGAGTCTTGAAGGGCCTGATCCGGCTTGTCGTGTCCCTGCCGCCGGGCCTATGTCATACAAGTAGCCGATGACCCCCAACCTATCCCCGCAGTCAGCCAGCT
The DNA here is from genome assembly GCF_031893055.1 of Leptodactylus fuscus. Taxonomy (NCBI): domain Eukaryota; kingdom Metazoa; phylum Chordata; class Amphibia; order Anura; family Leptodactylidae; genus Leptodactylus; species Leptodactylus fuscus. Next base: position 7,702,127 of record NC_134272.1, on the reverse strand, counting down.
GTCAATGCCCCCCGTAACCTCCGCAGGGCCTGATCCGGAGCTCCATTGGATCCTGGTGCCGACCTTCTCCCCCAAGCTCGCGTCCGCATCTGACAACAACCCGCGCCAAGCCAGCCTGCCAAAACAAGCCACGCCCCTCACAACCCAAACAAACGCACCGATTGGTGTGCTGTCCTGGAGAGGCGGAGCCTGTCTTAGAAGGACCAATCACAAGCCACAACGCCAAGCGGCGCTGGGAGTCATGGGCATAGAGGGCAGAGTTTAATGATGTCAATGGCGAGAGGAAGAGATGTCCGATTGGCTGGCTGGTTTGACCAATAGAAGGACGTTTTACAATCATGTTACAGCGTAGTTAGCCGTCTCCATAACGACTGATGCTATTGGTTGGATGAGATTTGATTGACGCTGTGGGCGGGGCGAAGGCTGCGACTGATATTCGGCTTGTGGTCGTGTCTAGAATGGAGTTCGTGGGTCTGATGACGTAGCAGTCACATGGTCTGGAGCTCACATGACCCGAAAGGAAGGGGCCATATTGGTTGTCACCAAATACCCTTCACAATAAGGAGCTGCATCACCGCCCCCTAGTGGTCAGGTCCTGAACAGTGACTTGGCTTAGGCTGGGGTCATACTAGCCTTCAGGTCTCTGTCGCTAGCCCCCAAAGACAACCAGTCCGTCTGATTAAAATGTGGATTCCTGCGGCCATCACACTGGCACAGAGGGGGCGGATTATGGAGCGGAAACCACGTCATAATCCGCCCCCTCACAATGGTGGTCTATGGAGACCGCTAGAGTTCTTGTTGCCGCTAGCCCTTTCTTCAGACGGATTCCGCGGCTCGTTGAGATGCAGCAGCGACCTCCGGAGTCGGCCCATTCACTTGAGCCTACTCCAGAGGGAAAAGCCGCGACGGTTGTGGCAGGCAGATTTTGGCCTGAGAGTGACGCAGCTCCTCGCGTGACTCTCGATGCCAAAATCCGCCCTGTGAACGGGGCCTTAGACTATAATGGGGTCCGCCGCTTACAGTCCAGTTGAGACACAGATGTGAACCAAGCCTTAGGCATTGGCATCTCCGTCGCAGTGACCTCCAAAAATCAACGGACAGAAAAGTCCTGCAAGTCCTACTTTTCCATCCTTTGGTTTCAGTATAAAAAAAGATCTTTCGCTCCTCATTATACCTGATAATAATAATACATTTTATTTCTATAGCGCCAACCTATTCCACAGCGCTGTACAATTTGTAGGGTTCAAATACAGACAGAGAGATACATTACAAAGAAAACACAAGAGAGAGCACCGCGCGGCACCTTGTGCATTACCCTTTTAAAGTGATTCCACAAAGTATTATTCAACATATAATCACCTTTAAGCGCTGTGAAATGATCACAGCACTCAAATATCACTTCATAGACAAAATGGCTAGTAGCTGGCAGATCTGAACCGTGAAAGCACGTGTGCATGGTACTATACAGAAAAGGACCTATCCAACCAACTTCTACAGAAGTATCAAATGGATGAAAGGATCCGCGCTTACCAACCGTAGTTCTTGTTTCATGCCTCACACACAACGCGTTTCGAAACTGGAAGCTGGTTTCTTCTTCAGGTGTACGAAGGACAGCATTGCATAGATACTGAGAGCACAGAATATAGACATCCGGGGATGCACCCCCATAGTGACCTCATCACTTTACAATTGTAGCAAAAAAACACGTCAAATGCAATCTGGAATAAGAGCGGATCTTACTATTGCAGCCTTCATTGTTTTATCTGCCTATAGGGGTAGTCTCATTGTAGGCCACATGATATGTCATAAACCTGCCATAGATACAAACATGATAGTGCACTAAAGCCGGACTGCTAAACCTCTGCCCTGGACTTCTCTTTAATATTCTTGGATCTAAGCCTGACTGAGGACACTGATGTTTCGTGGTTTGTAGCTTTATACTAATAGTTCACATCACATTGTTATCTAAGGGTTAAAAGAGTTGTCCGCCATAAATGCAAAAGATGGTGGGAAAAAAAAAAGCAACATTCACCTACCTGGTTCTCAATTCAAGCAGTGTGTTCCCTGTATTAGTACACAGACCGTAGGGGCCGGAAATGCAGAGACTCAATTGACCACGTGGTCATGTACTCGGTAATGGTGACATCTCAGCGGTGATATTGCCAGTACCCGACATGCCTTTCAGTTCTGCCAGTACATACACTGTAGGAAATGGGAATATGCCCTTAAACCAAGGACTTGGGAGAACGTGAGTCTCATTGCTTTGCATTTAACCCCAGACACCCCTTTAAATGGTAAATAATAGGTCAGCAAACAATACCAAAAACTGGTCAACCTCTTACTGAACTGTTCTTCTCGACATCCACCATATTATTACAGTGGCTGTCAGGTATTTAAATATGGTGTCAGCAGAGACCCTAATGCCAGTGATAAGTGCTCACGTTAAAGCCTCCGTGAGGCGCCATTTACCCAGCAGCACATGGGTACCATAATTTTGGGAGGAACGACAGTACCTGGTACGAGGTCCGAGATCACCAAGACTATTGAAAGCTCCCCGGCTTGTCTGGCAATAACTTCTATTACAGGCTGCTTTATGCACTCTCTAATAGAAGTGCCAGTAATTTGCAATGTATTGCATTAGTGATCAGACCTTATGGGGCTCTAATAAAATACAGTAAATACAGTAAAAAAAAAAAAAATCTCTAAATTCCCTAAAACACATAGAAATTTTTTTAAAAATAAAGCAAACCACATACATATTATTAGTAGAGATAAGCGATGTATTTGTTCACAATCGAATACAAGGCCGCATACGCAGTAATAATTCGTGTCCCCTCCCACCTTCCCTGGGGCATTTTTTGCACCAATAACTGCGCAGGGGGAGGTGGGACAGGAACTACGACAACAGAGGTAGTGAAAAAAATTAAAAAAAACATAGGCTGCTGAAAACATGTGACCTCCCATTCATAAGAACAGCCGCCGCCATATTCGTGTCATTTCAGTGTTGGAATGATAGGGAGAGCTTGTTCTGAGGGCGATACAGTGCTTTGGTTAGGCAGGAATTGGAAATAACAGCTCTTTTCAGAGCTCAATATAAAATCTATCTGCAAATCATGCAGCGTAGCAGCAGGGGACATGGGTGAGGACGTGCATACCCAGCTGGGTGTCTAGTCCACAGTCCAGGTACTGGAGAGGGGCTGCCAGCAATGTCCTTTGTCATTATGAGCAGGGGACATGGGCTAGGATGTGGATATCCAGCTGTATATCCACTCCACAGTCCAGGTACTGGAGAGGGGCTGCCAGCAGCAGCAGGGGACATGGGTGAGGACGTGGATAACCAGCTGGGTATCCACTCCATAGCCCAGGTACTGGAGAGATTAAGTCAACAAACAATTTACTCTTCCTCATCCTTCTCATCCTCCTCCTCCTACAACTCCAGACCCTAATTCTGCATGTGAAATTTTTTTTATATATATAAAAAAATATTTCCAAAATCCCCCTCCCAGGGGGTTGCAACTCAATTATATAGGGCACCAGCCCCAGGGCCTGCAAAATAATTTCTTAGGGCTCCCCCCAAGGGCCTGAAAATTAATGTTTTAGGGCTCACCCCCAAGGGCTTGAAATCTAATTTTTTAGGGGTCACCCCAAGGGCCAAAAAATGAAACACTGCTGCTGCATGGCTCTAGTCACCAAGAGGGCATAAAACTGCTTTTTAAAGGCTGTACTCACGCCAAGGGCCAAAAACACTGTATTGTAAAGGCTCTACTCACGCCAAGGGCCAAAAACACTGCAGTTTAAAGGCTGTACTCACTCCAAGGGCCAAAAGCACTGTATTTTAAAGGTTCTACTCATGCCAAGGGCCAAAAACACTGCTGGTGCAAGGCTCTACTTATGCCAGGGGCCAAAAACACTATTTTAAAGGCTCTACTCACGCCAAGGGCCAAAAACACTGCTGGTGCGAGGCTCTACTCACTGTAAGGGACAAAATCTGAATCTCTGCTGTTTAAAGGCTCAACTCACCCAAAGAACCCACAAATCTCTGCTGGTGGAGGCTGAAGTAAGTTAAAGGGCCTAAAACTCTGCAGGTAGAGGCTGAAGTCACCTGAAGGGCCTCAATCTCTGCTGGTAGCTCAGCTTAAGGGCCTGGAACTTCATTTGGAAGGGCTCATGTTAAGGGCCTTAAAAGTGAATTTTGGAAGGTCTCACCACATCACACACACAATGACAGGTCAGGGTGGGGACTGAAGGATTTCCCATTGTCTATTCCATCTGTGGTTGTCATGGGGAACACGATTTAAAGGGGTGGTTGTTATTTATTTATTTTTTAAGCTTAAATTGGGGTTTGTGTCCATCCATTTGGGGAGTAAAGAAGGTTTCCAGGTATTTTCCCACTTTGATAGAGGTTGTAGTGAGTGTGTATAGTGTGTAGTTGTTAGGCTGTGATGTTGGGGTAATAGAGGGTCTTTGGTGTGTTAGATGCCCCCAGACATGCTTCCCCTGCTGTCCCAGTTGCATTTTAGAGGTGTCATCATTTCCTGGGGTGTGGACTTGGACTTGGTGACTCTCCTGAGTCGAATGGTGGGATCCCCTGAAACGAAGCATTTTCTCCCATAGACTATAATGGGGTTCCATATTCGTTCGAATAGTTGAATATTGAGAAGCTATTCGAAACGAATAATGAATAACAGGTATCCCTGTGTCTCAACACTCTATCTAAAAACTTATAAAATACAGTATATTTCCATATGGTGAACACTTTAGTGGGAAACAAAAAATCGAACCGCCATTTTTTTGCTATTTTGTCTCTATAAAAATTTGAACAAAAAAAAAAAAAGATCTTAACTAAAAAAAAAAAAAAAAGTACATCTGGCCCTGCAAAAACAGACGCTCTGTGAATACGCGGAGATATTAAAAATGTACGGGTTTTAGATTATTTTTGCAAAGATTTTTTATTTTTTTTGAAGGGGTTAAAACATAAATAAAACTATATAAATTTTGAATGAAAAAAAGTTATGGGGTTTGGAAGGCGGGGAGTCAAACACAAAAATCAAAAAATGCCCATTGCGGGAATAAAAGGGGAACACTGTCCACCTATTGTTCCTCTGTATTCTAGTTTAATACTATATGTATATGATTATATTTGGCTTGCTGACAGTTACCATAATGCAGGATAATTGTTTATATAAATACAACATATCAAATATACAACATAAGGTAATTATGATTTTTATTTAATGATTGCTGTAATTCTGGATTGCACAGTGACTTGCTGGTTAGCCCTGTTACCTGTTACCTTGTAGCACTGGGGTCTCTAGTTTGTATCTTCTTCTTGTATTTGTCTGGGTTTCCTCTGCAAATTTCAATTTCTTCCTACATGCCAAAAACATATCAACAATTTCAATCAAAATTGACAACAGACCAAATACAAACAGTCAATGACGTAACTAGGAATGGCGGGGCCCCATGGTGAACTTTTCACATGCCCCCCCCCCAACCGACACTGAAGACCTCGACCAACTGACCCCTAACACCCCAATGCACAGAATTATGTCCCCATACTGGCCCCAGTACACAGTATTATGTCCCCATACTGGCCCCAGTACACAGTATTATGTCCCCATACTGGCCCCAGTACACAGTATTATACCCCATAGTGGCCCCAGTACACAGTATTATACCCCATAGTGGCCCCTGCACACAGTATTATCCCCCATAATGGCCCCTGCACACAGTATTATGTCCCCATACTGGCCCCAGTACACAGGATTATACCCCATAGTGGCCCCTGCACACAGTATTATCCCCCATAGTGGCCCCTGCACACAGTATTATGCCCCCATACTGGCCCCAGTACACAGGATTATCCCCCATAGTGGCCCCTGCACACAGTATTATCCCCCATAGTGGCCCCTGCACACAGTATTATCCCCCATAGTGGCCCCTGCACACAGTATTATGCCCCCATACTGGCCCCAGTACACAGGATTATACCCCATAGTGGCCTGTGGCAGCTGCCTCTGCTGCTACGGTGGTAGTTACGTCACTGCAAACAATTATCGCTCCTAAAGCTTGCAATATATTTTCATAGATAAGTCCATAATATCATAGGTTTCTACTACTGTAAGTCCCATTGTCACTATTTACTGTAATATAACATGAACATCTTTATAGAATAAGCCAAAAAATTACATTATTGCTAGAACGGAACCGTATGTCCTACCTCTATAGCTAGTGTGCAGTTTCATCTGACAACTCTCCAGTATTCCTGAGTATCTGCTCCGTGAAGCATATTTATGAAGACTGGCACACTGAATGCTGGTCTTCATAACTCCAGCAGAACAGCCGACTCATAAATGCGGTGACTCCTCCGTCAGGCCATGCGCTATATTGTAAATAATCTTAAATGTCGTTCAACTCCTACTCCAATTTCATGAAAGCGATGTGGAAGACGCTAATATACTACTTTTACACCAGGTATCTGACATAAGCGTCATAATAAATACGGCCCTATATGTCCAATTCCATGTAGCATATGTATAAGTAAAGAACAGCCCTGGGCAGAGACTTGTTCCAAGTCAAAAGTGGGAACAAATTCCTGTTGGCAGTGATTGACGTCACCACTTTACATGGATGGCTGGCATGGACAAAATATTCACTGCATTACAGAGTCACCCTCCTTCCTAGCCTGCTTGTCTTCATATAGTAACTTCCGGGGCTATACTATAGTAAGTGATTCTACGCCTCCTCCGAAAAATGTTGTCTATACCATAGCTGTAAAAATTGGTGACAACATTCACTGACCGTAGGAATTTGCTTTGACTTTTGTACTGTATATACTTGAATATAAGCCTGGTTTTTAAGCACAGTTTTTGTGCTGAATAAGCCCCCCTCGGCTTATACTCAAGTCAAGGGGGCTGAAGACTTTTGTACATCACACAGAGCTCAAAAGATTTGCAGCTGGAATTGCAGTGAAAGACAACGCTACTAAGTATTGATAAAGGGGGGCTGAAGACTTTTGCACATCACACTTTTCAAATTAAAAATTTTGAAATCCATTTATCATTTTCTTTCCACTTCACAATTATTGGCTACTTTGTGTTGGTCATCACTGAAAATCTCAAGAAGATACATTTAAGTTTGTGGTTGTGACAAAATGTGAAAGAATTCAGGGGGTGTGAATACATTTGCAAGGCATTGTATTAGACTGTAAGCTCTTAGGAGCAGAGTGTTATTATATATTAGTATATATTAGATTACAAACTGTTCGGAGTAGAGAGTATATTACATAGAGTGTATATTATATATTAGACTGTAAGCTCTCAGGAGCAGAGCGTATATTATATGTTATATTGTAATCTCTCAGGAGATATTCTATTATATATTAGATTGTCAGCTCTTGCATTATATAGTAGGAGACTTCTTGTATATTAGATTGTTAGCTCTTATGAGCAGAATGTAGACGTCGCTTTCCTTACTAGGGCTAATTGTTAATAGCCCCATTATGGCTGCAGCACATTTTGCATTTCTATCTAAGGCTCTGAATGTATAAGCCTGTTCTTCTACTATCCATTATTACTACTACTGGTTTCTTTACATATAATTCTGCCAGGAGTAACTGTAAAAAAGCAAATAAATAGCAGAGAAAAGCCCAAGAGAACATAGTATGGGAGATTCAGGAATAATGGACTGCAAATAAAGGGCATGATACAGCTAAAAAAAAAGCTCCCTGACACAGAAATAGAGACATCAGAGCACAATAAGGAAAGCTGCTTACTGTCCGTGACCAACATCCCATCAGATATAACACAAGCAGCTAGCCAGACATAAATATAAGTACTGTGAGAAACATCTGCAGAGTGTAGAAGCTGGGAAAGCTGTGTGGAATTCTCTCCCCTCCATTTACTGTATAAGGAAAGCCAAGCCCCTCTCAATCTGTTGTGAGTGCATGTTGCTTCTGATGGTATCTATGGAAAGACCTTCCTCAGTAACAGGGAGTGAGCAGCAAATTAGCTTGAAGGGAGACAGATAGTGGCAGGAACTTGGGAGATTTTTCAGACAAAAACAGTGGCATTTTTAAGTAAGGAGCAACATAGGTTGATCCAGAACCATAGGGTCTATTAAATGAGACTAAGTTATCCAAAAATGTATCGACCATTAAAGTATCAAGTTAAACATTGCTACTTCTGTAAGTGAGCTGTGGCCATTACCTATTGAGAGGAGAGGACTACTGATACGTGATCTCTACAGAACAGGAAGGGTCAGCCTATTCTTTGTCACCAGATTGAAAATTGCAGCATTTGCAAATTCTTATTCACTATAGATGGCGATATGGAAAATTTTAAACAGCATAATCTATAAATATGCTTCGTACTTAATTTAAAGAAAATCTACCCCTCCCCTGAGCATATTCAATGGCCGCCGTCACATTACACATTATGTGTGTCACCTTCATAGATTTGGAAAAAGTCTTGCAACGCCGATGCCAATGAGACAGTTGGTGCACTGGGGACGGCTTTCTGCATTGCTGCTTGTAGGATGGGTGAGGTCATAGCAATGGAGCAACCCTCACTGCAAAGTGTAGCAGAGGCAGGAGATGGTAGGGGTCCGAGTGGTAAGAGCAAGGCATCGGGAATATGGAAGAGTCCGGATACACGTCACGTCAATAGCAGCGGCATTTCCTAAGTGCAGGTCACTCGGACCTCTAATAAATAATGATTTTGGTATCCATGTTCTCCGTGAACCATACTAGGCACAGTTGGCACCACATAACTGTACAGGTGCATTACCAAATCCTGTTACTATTTCTGCTTTCCCTAAGCCACTGTTTCCCCAAACTGTAGGTCACAACCCCCTGTGGGGGCAGAAAGCCAAATTGAGAAATTTCCACATTGCAGGACTGCAAACTGCCAGCAATATCAATTGTCATGTCAGTCATGTGACCAGTCACATACAGGGGAAAGCTTGTATAGTAGCTCCGATTATGGAAGCTGGCCAGTGTTGCTTGTAGGGGAAGCACATGGAGGTATTAGTGCTGAGTATGTTGAGTAGCGTAGAGCTGAGTGTGTGGAGGGAAAGTGGATGTAGCAGTGCTGTGCAGGACGGAAAAGGAAGGTGGATGTAACAGGGCAGTGTGTGGAGGGAAATGTGGATATAACAGAGCTGAGTGTGTGGAGGGAAATTTGGATATAACAGCTGAGTGTGTGGAGGGAAACGTGGATTTAAGAAAGCGGAGTGTATGGAGGGAAATGTGGATATAGCGGAGCTGAGTGTGTGGAAGGAAATTTGGATATAACAGAGCCGAGTGTGTGGAGGGAAATGTGGATATAACAGAGCTGAGTGTGTGGAGGAAAATGTGGATATAACGGAGCTGAGTGTGTGGGGAATGTGAAGGCAGCACAGCTGAGTGTATGAAAGGAGCAGGCAGCAGTGTTGTGTCGAGAAGGAACACATGAAGGTAATACATCTAGCTGTGGGTCTGGAGAAGATGTAGACCACAGAACTGTGTATGAATGGGGAGGTAGCAGAACCATATGTGTGTAATAGCGGTGTGTGAAGGAAGAATAAGCAGAAGAGAGGTGGTACGTAGCCAAAGCGCATAAGAGACCAACTATAGCTGACTTTTAATCATATGGTACCGAGAACAGTATTGGGGAGACCTGAGAAAAAATCCTTGCCCAAGAGGGCTCAGTGTTCAGAAAGTTTGTGAACCACTACCCCCAAAACATATGCATGTGCCACGACGTCTAATGCAAGAACTGAAGAGTGGAGAAAAATTTCTTCTGGCACCTGATGAAGATACAAGTAGTGTAGGATAGTAACAGGAGTAAAGGAGCCATACAACCCTCCCCCCTGACATCTACCATCAGGGGAGGGTCCGGATACTCCATTGCCTGTATACACCCATTGTATACGTTGGTGGACATTCCTCTAATGTGCACGAGCACTAACACTCCTTCAGACTGAGCACAGCACATGTGTAGTTCACAACCCAGGAGATGCCGGGGTCTTAGTTCAGCCATATACACCAAACACTAAAATATTCTACGTGAACGGTCTGTTCTCCAAGTTGTTTTTTATTATCTTAGATGCATAGGAGTAATTGATATTTTTATCACATTAAAATTAGAGAATATTCATTTATCAAGCCTGTACACCAAATAGCTCCATAAGGCTCAATTCACATCATGTTTGGAGCCTACAGATGTCATGGACACCGGCAAACCTATATCCATAGGACTCCATTAACCCAAAGCAAGTCACAGAGCGTCCTTTTGATCCAGACTGGGCTAGTATTCCTCTTTGCTGTATGGGAATAGCGCGGAAGACTTGGCAATTTAGAGATTTTTACAATAATAATCCTATTAGTGCACTGTATGCCTAGAAAGTAGGATATAGTGGAGCCTGCTATTAAAGGAATATACTGCAAGATCCTTATATATACCTCCATAGGGTGAGGGTCTGCATTAGCACTAACTACACACTATACTGGGAGATTTAACGCGTCAGTTACCAAATGCAGGAACATCTCGAGCAGTGTAAGGCTCCATGCACACTACGTGTCCGTGTGCAGATAGAAATGAATGGATCTGTGCGTTTTTGACCTCACCCAAGCATACAACCAGGCTGCAAATCTCAGAGCAGACCCTATTCCGGCTCATACCCACCTACATATCATTCGTCTCTCATTCATTTCTTCTTTCACAGATCCATACACGACATACAGTCATGTGCAGGTAGCTCAAGGGTTAGTTCACACGGACCTCAATTTTAAATGGATTGTCTGCAATGAGAGGCAGAAACTGATGCAGGATTCTGGAAAAACTTAAGTGTCCAGCTCAATCTTGTAGCTGGTTCAGGTACAGAACCTACAGCGCAAGGCGCTCTACTATCAGGCCCATTCATCTGAGGCTAATCATTGAGTAAAGGCCGCCATGGAAAGCACAGGGCCAGGAAATTCTACATTTATTGAGGTGGCACCAGATCCTAAGAGTTAAGATAAGAGTTATAAATCATAAAACCTCTAAAAAAAACCCAACCCTTAGAGGGCGTTCACACTTGCTCCCCTGTCCGATCCGTGCCATTCCGCCAGGTTTCCATCTTCGGTCCCGAGAAACTGGACAGGGGACGGCTTCCCAGTGGTCAGCTATAAAACCAATTCATTTGATTGGGTTCTAAAAGCAAACCCCCAGTGTCCACCTGCGGCCTCTTTGCGGGGAATCTGGTATTTTTGGCCGAACATGCTGCACTTTATGTCCTGCCAAAGAAAACCAAACTGTTTCCATGCAGAGAGGCCGCAGGCGGGCACTGGTGGGTAGCCGTCCCCTGTCCAGTTTCTTGGGGCTGAGGACAGAAACTTGGCAGACACCGGGCTCAAGTGTGAACGCCCCCTTGCTCAGAGCAGCGAGTTTTCTATACTAGCCATCTTCTTTGAGAAGACTACTTCTTAATGCAATTTTGGGTGGACGCCTCAAAGAGGTTTCACCAGAACTGCAGACTAGAGTAACCTCTAGACACCAAATAGAATAAAACCACAGACATTTTACATATAGGTTTAACTTGAAATTCCATCTTTAATCCCACAAAGTTGCAATCTGAATGGAGGAGGATATAGTCCACTGTAGTGCTGTTTCAGCACACTAAAACCTGGACCAAGCACAAGAGTATCTTTACTAATCGTCTGCCAGTAGGAACTGCTGACGGTCCATCCAGTATAGGAGTAGAAAAGGCCCTTCTTCACAAGCTGAACCCACGCGCATCGAGCATCGGGAGGCAAAGTCATGGCGAGGCAGAGAGGCTCTTGACGTACCAGCAGCAGAGCAGGAGTTCCCTTTGCTTTTGTTGAGGATGGAATTAGTGGAGGAACAGGAGATTAAGAGGTTAAAAAGTAGCGCTCTTTAAACGATCCTCCAGTGAAGATTAAAGGCACAACTTCAGACAGGAATGATGTAATGTCCATTCACGGTCGCAGGAGAAGGACTAAGACAGAACTTTGGAGCTTTTGTATTTTGATAGAAGTGTTGATGCTTGATAGGATAACGCTGGACGGGAAAAAAAAGCCATGAGACGGTCATTGGAACAAACCCTCGATATAATGCAAATTATCATGATCCGCAAATTGGGGATGATGGCACATCTAACATGAATACACCGGAAAGGTACTGTAACGGGAACACAACTTCAGATGGTGCAAATATAATAGAGACGCTCTAGGAGATACATCTATCCTGCAGAACTCACCACAACGCTAGCGGACTACTCCTCCAGGGGGATAATTTCTTCAGTGACAAAGAATTCAATGGTCTCCTCTTCCCAGTCGTCCACGTTGCTGTCCAGCTCATCCGTGTCGACTCCTGGTAGAAACGAAGCAAAAGGAGGTCAAGTTTTAACCTAGATAGAGAGAATTGACCTATTCTTACTAGAGATGAGCGAACACTAAAATGTTCGAGGTTCGAAATTCGATTCGAACAGCCGCTCAATGTTCGTGTGTTCGAACGGGTTTCGAACCCCATTATAGTCTATGGGGAACAGATACTCGTTAAGGGGGAAACCCAAATCCGTGTCTGGAGGGTCACCAAGTCCACTATGACACCCCAGGAAATGATGCCAACACCTCTGGAATGACACTGGGACAGCAGGGGAAGCATGCCTGGGGGCATCTAACACACCAAAGACCCTCTATTACCCCAACATCACAGCCTAACAACTACACACTTTACACACTCAATACCACCTCTCTGACAGTAGGAAAACACCTTGAAACATGTGTATTTGGCACTTGCAGTGAGGAGAGCTTGTCACCAGCAGTGAATTTGGCCCTTGTAGTAAGTTGAGGTTGGCACCAACATTTGTTTTGAAAATCAGGGTGGATTGAGCCTCTAACCAGCAGAGTTTGGGCAAATTCATGGTGGAGGGAGCCTCTAAAAACCCCAGTTTGGACCAATTCATGGTGGAGGGAGCCTCTAACCAGCCCAGTTTGGGCAAATTCATGGTGGAGGGAGCCTCTAAAAAACCCAGTTTGGACCAATTCATGGTGGAGGGAGCCTCTAACCAGCCCAGTTTGGGCAAATTCATGGTGGAGGGAGCCTCTAACCAGCCCAGTTTGGACCAATTAATGGTGGAGGGAGCCTCTAACCAGCCCAGTTTGGACCAATTAATGGTGGAGGGAGCCTCTAACCACCCCAGTTTGGACCAATTCATGGTGGAGGGAGCCTCTAAACAGCCCAGTTTGGGCAAATTCATGGTGGAGGGAGCCTCTAAAAAACCCAGTTTGGACCAATTCATGGTGGAGGGAGCCTCTAACCAGCCCAGTTTGGACCAATTAATGGTGGAGGGAGCCTCTAACCAGCCCAGTTTGGACCAATTAATGGTGGAGGGAGCCTCTAACCACCCCAGTTTGGACCAATTCATGGTGGAGGGAGCCTCTAAACAGCCAAGTTTGGACCAATTCATGGTGGAGGGAGCCTCTAAAAACCCCAGTTTGGACCAATTCATGGTGGAGGGAGCCTCTAACCAGCCCAGTTTGGGCAAATTCATGGTGGAGGGAGCCTCTAAACAGCCCAGTTTGGGCAAATTCATGGTGGAGGGAGCCTCTAAAAAACCCAGTTTGGACCAATTCATGGTGGAGGGAGCCTCTAACCAGCCCAGTTTGGACCAATTAATGGTGGAGGGAGCCTCTAAACAGCCAAGTTTGGACCAATTCATGGTGGAGGGAGCCTCTAAAAACCCCAGTTTGGACCAATTCATGGTGGAGGGAGCCTCTAACCAGCCCAGTTTGGGCAAATTCATGGTGGAGGGAGCCTCTAAACAGCCCAGTTTGGGCAAATTCATGGTGGAGGGAGCCTCTAACCAGCCCAGTTTGGACCAATTAATGGTGGAGGGAGCCTCTAACCAGCCCAGTTTGGACCAATTAATGGTGGAGGGAGCCTCTAACCAGCCCAGTTTGGACCAATTAATGGTGGAGGGAGCCTCTAACCACCCCAGTTTGGACCAATTCATGGTGGAGGGAGCCTCTAAACAGCCAAGTTTGGACCAATTCATGGTGAAGGGAGCCTCTAAAAACCCGTTTGGACCAATTCATGGTGGAGGGAGCCTCTAACCAGCCCAGTTTGGGCAAATTCATGGTGGAGGGAGCCTCTAAACAGCCCAGTTTGGGCAAATTCATGGTGGAGGGAGCCTCTAACCAGCCCAGTTTGGACCAATTCATGGTGGAGGGAGCCTCTAAAAAACCCAGTTTGGACCAATTCATGGTGGAGGGAGCCTCTAAACAGCCCAGTTTGGGCAAATTCATGGTGGAGGGAGCCTCTAAACAGCCCAGTTTGGGCAAATTCATGGTGGAGGGAGCCTCTAACCAGCCCAGTTTGGACCAATTAATGGTGGAGGGAGCCTCTAACCAGCCCAGTTTGGACCAATTCATGGTGGAGGGAGCCTCTAAACAGCCCAGTTTGGGCAAATTCATGGTGGAAGGAGCCTCTAACCAGCAGAGTTGTGGGAAAGCAGGGTGGAGGGAGCCTCTAACCAGCAGAGTTGGTGGAAATCAGGGTGGAGGGAGCCTCTAACCAGCAGAGTTGGGGGAAATCATGTTGGAGGGAGCCTAGTATTAGCAGAATTGTGCAACGCTTATGGTGGATGAGTATGAGGATGCGGAGGAATTGGAGAGGTTGAGTACAGACATGGAGTTTCATGTTGGGGTGCTTTACACAGGTGGGCACAAAAATGAAGGCTCTATCCAGTGGTGGTTCATTTTTATCAAAGTGAGCCGGTCGGCACTCTCAGCTGACAGATGGGTGCGCTTGTCAGTGATGATGCCACCGGCTGCACTGAACACCCTCTCAGATAGGACGCTGGCGGCAGGACAGGACAGCACCTCCAAGGCATATAGGGCAAGTTCAAGCCACAGGTCCAACTTCGACACCCAATACGTGTAGGGCGCAGAGGGGTCGGAGAGGACAGGGCTGTGGTCGGAAAGGTATTCCCGCAACATGCGCCTATACTTCTCACGCCTGGTGACACTAGGACCCTCCGTGGCGGCACTTTGGCGAGGGGGTGCCATCAAGGTGTCCCAGACCTTAGACAGTGTGCCCCTCGTTTGTGTGGACCGGTGAGAACTTGGTCGCCTACTGGAGGAACTGCCCTCCCTGCCGCCAACGTCACATGCTGGAAACATCTCCATCATATTCTGCACCAATTGCCTGTGGCAAGCATTGATGCGATTGGCCCTCCCCTCTACCGGAATAAAAGACGAGATGTTGTTTTTATACCGGGGGTCAAGGATAGCAAAGATCCAGTACTGGTTGTCCTCCATGATTTTGACAATACGCTTGTCGGTTGTAAAGCACCCCAACATGAACTCAGCCATGTCTGCCACAGTGTTAGTTGGCATGACTCCTCTGGCCCCACCGGAAAGTTCAATCTCCATTTCCTCCTCATCCTCCATGTCTACCCATCCGCGCTGCAACAATGGGACGATTCGAAGTTGCCCGGAAGCCTCCTGTATCACCATCACATCATCGGACAACTCTTCTTCCTCCTCCTCCATTAAACGCAGTGAAGCGGACAGATGTGTGGACCTACTCTCCAGCTGTGACGGATCGGATGCTATCCCTAACTCCTCTGTGTGATCTGAGTTATCCCTGATGTCAATCAGGGATTCTCTCAGAACACACAAGAGCGGGATTGTAAGGCTCACCATCGCATCCTCAGAGCTCACCCTCCTTGTGGACTCCTCAAAGACCCGTAGGATGTCACAAAGGTCTCTCATCCATGGCCACTCATGGATGTGAAACTGAGGCAGCTGACTTTGTGGCACCCTAGGGTTTTGTAGCTGGTATTCCATCAAAGGTCTCTGCTGCTCAACCACTCTATTCAACATCTGAAACGTTGAGTTCCAGCGTGTGGGGACGTCGCACAAAAGCCGGTGTTGTGGCACATGCAGGCGTTGCTGGAGAGATTTTAAGCTAGCAGCGGCTACTGTCGACTTGCGAAAGTGGGCGCACATGCGCCGCACTTTCACCAGTAGCTCTGGAACATTGGGGTAGCTCTTTAGGAAACGTTGCACCACTAGGTTGAAGACGTGGGCCAGGCATGGAACATGTTGGAGTCCGGCAAGCTCCAGAGCTGCTACCAGGTTCCGGCCGTTATCACAAACGACCATGCCTGGGCCCAGGTGCAGCGGCTCAAACCATATTGCCGTCTCATCGAGGAGGGCATCCCTCACCTCGGAGGCAGTGTGCTGTCTGTCCCCCAAGCTGATCAGCTTCAGCACAGCCTGCTGACGTCTACCAACGCCAGTGCTGCAACGTTTCCAACTCGTAGCTGGGGTCAATCTAACAGCGGAGGAGGAGGCGGTGGCGGAGGAGGAGGCGGTGGCGGAGGAGGAGGCGGTAGAGGAGGAGGAGGAGGGGGGTGTTCTTCTCGTGTCCCTGCCAGGAATGTTAGGCGGGGAGACGAGGTACACCGGGCCAGTTTGGGAAGCAGTCCCAGCCTCAACTACATTCACCCAGTGTGCCGTCAGTGAAATGTAGCGTCTCTGTCCGCATGCACTTGTCCACGCGTCGGTGGTCAAGTGGACCTTTGTGCAAAGCGCGGAACTAAGGGCCCGCCTGATGTTGAGTGACACGTGCTGGTGCAAGGCGGGGACGGCACACCGGGAGAAGTAGTGACGGCTAGGGACGGCATAGCGAGGTGCCGCAGTTGCCATCAGGTCCAGGAAGGCGGGAGTTTCAACAAGC
Organism: Leptodactylus fuscus; assembly: GCF_031893055.1. Lineage (NCBI taxonomy): Eukaryota > Metazoa > Chordata > Amphibia > Anura > Leptodactylidae > Leptodactylus > Leptodactylus fuscus. The sequence goes on along the minus strand of NC_134272.1, from coordinate 7,685,400 downwards.
CGGAACGCCAACATCTCCTGGGCCAGCAGTTTAGCGATGTTGGCGTTCAAGGCTTGCGCGTGTGGGTGGTTAGCAGTGTATTTCTGCCGCCGCTCCAATGTCTGAGAGATGGTGGGTTGTTGTAAAGAAACGCCTGATGGTGCCTTTGATGGTGCAGGAGAAGGAGATAAGACAGGACCAGGGGAGGATGAGGTAGAAGTCAACAAAGTGGCGGAGGCAGATGAAGTGGTGTCCTGGCTCGTCCTCTGGAGTGCATCGCCAGCACAGTCAGCAGTGGCAGTGGCAGAGGCAGTGGCAGAGGCAGTGGCGTGAACGGCAGGCGGCCTTTGTCCTGCCGTTGCTGCCTGCCACTGATTCCAGTGCTTGGATTCCAAATGACGGCGCATTGAAGTGGTGGACAGGTTGCTCTTCTCAGAGCCCCTAATCAATTTCGAGAGGCAAATTGTGCAGACAACACTATATCTGTCCTCGGCGCATTCCTTGAAAAAACTCCACACCTTCGAGAAACGTGCCCTCGAGGTGGGAGTTTTTCGGGGCTGGGTACGAACTGGAACATCTTGGGAGATTCCGGGTGTGGCCTGGCTTCGCCTAAGCTGCTGACCTCTGCCTCTGCCTCTAGCTACCCTTTTTGGTGCTGCACCTGCCTCAACATCCACACTACTTTCCCCGCTTGACATCCCCCCTGTCCAGGTCGGGTCAGTGTCCTCATCATCCACCACTTCCTCTTCCAACTCCTGTCTCATCTCCTCCTCCCGCACAATGCGCCGGTCAACTGGATGCCCTGACGGCAACTGCGTCACATCATCGTCGATGAGGGTGGGTTGCTGGTCATCCACCACCAAATCGAACGGAGATGGAGGAGACTCTAGTGTTTGAGCATCTGGACACAGATGCTCCTCTGTTAGGTTCGTGGAATCGTGACGTGGAGAGGCAGGTTGAGGGACAATGAAAGGAGCGGAGAACAGCTCTGGGGAGCAGGGACAGTTTGGGTTATTGTTCTGTAAAGCTTCGGAATTTTGGGAGGAAGGAAGACAAGACTGTTGGGTAATAGGAGGAGAGGAGGCAGAGTCTGACTGGCTGCTGGACAATGTGCTGTAAGCGTTCTCTGACAGCCATTGCAAGACCTGTTCCTGGTTCTCGGGCCTACTAAGGTTTGTACCCTGCAGTTTAGTTAATGTGGCAAGCAACCCTGGCACTGTGGAGTGGCGCAATGCTTGCTGCCCCACAGGAGTAGGCACGGGACGCCCTGTGGCTTCACTGCTACCTTGCTCCCCAGAACCATTCCCCCGACCTCGCCCACGGCCTCGTCCACGTCCCTTTCCGGGAGCCTTGCGCATTTTGAATTCCTAGTTAGAAATTGGCACTGTATACCAGTAGTAAAAATTGTGGGTGCACGTAACCCCAATATATTCTTTGAATTCCCAGTCAGACACTGGCACTATATGGCAGTAGCAAGAAATGAGGGTATTTGTATTCCCAATATATTCTTTGAATTCCCAGTCAGACAATGGCACTGTATACCAGTAGTAAAAATTGTGGGTGCACGTAACCCCAATATATTCTTTGAATTACCAGTCAGACACTGGCACTATATGGCAGTAGCAAGAAATGAGGGTATTTGTATTCCCAATATATTCTTTGAATTCCCAGTCAGACAATGGCACTGTATACCAGTAGTAAAAATTGTGGGTGCACGTAACCCCAATATATTCTTTGAATTCCCAGTCAGACACTGGCACTATATGGCAGTAGCAAGAAATGAGGGTATTTGTATTCCCAATATATTCTTTGAATTCCCAGTCAGACAATGGCACTGTATACCAGTAGTAAAAATTGTGGGTGCACGTAACCCCAATATATTCTTTGAATTCCCAGTCAGACACTGGCACTATATGGCAGTAGCAAGAAATGAGGGTATTTGTATTCCCAATATATTCTTTGAATTCCCAGTCAGACAATGGCACTGTATACCAGTAGTAAAAATTGTGGGTGCACGTAACCCCAATATATTCTTTGAATTACCAGTCAGACACTGGCACTATATGGCAGTAGCAAGAAATGAGGGTATTTGTATTCCCAATATATTCTTTGAATTCCCAGTCAGACAATGGCACTGTATACCAGTAGTAAAAATTGTGGGTGCACGTAACCCCAATATATTCTTTGAATTCCCAGTCAGACAATGGCACTGTATGGCAGTAGCAAGAAATGAGGGTATTTGTATTCCCAATATATTCTTTGAATTCCCAGTCAGACAATGGCACTGTATACCAGTAGTAAAAATTGTGGGTGCACGTAACCCCAATATATTCTTTGAATTACCAGTCAGACACTGGCACTATATGGCAGTAGCAAGAAATGAGGGTATTTGTATTCCCAATATATTCTTTGAATTCCCAGTCAGACAATGGCACTGTATACCAGTAGTAAAAATTGTGGGTGCACGTAACCCCAATATATTCTTTGAATTCCCAGTCAGACACTGGCACTATATGGCAGTAGCAAGAAATGAGGGTATTTGTATTCCCAATATATTCTTTGAATTCCCAGTCAGACAATGGCACTGTATACCAGTAGTAAAAATTGTGGGTGTATATAGCCCCAATTCTATTGCTAGGGGACTTGCAGGGTATTTCTGGGGTGAAGGTGGGGGGGCACACCGTTGGAACGGGTATCGGGGTATATATCGGGTATACGGGAATACACTGACAGTGTATTCCATTCAGGATCCTGGGAAAGCTGGGTTGCGGCGATTGAGCCCGTCAGTGCCACGTTACACTGACAAGCTTCTCCCTGGAATTTAGCTCTTACAAGAGCTGTTGGTTGTCTTCTCCTTCCTATCCTAGCCTGTCCCTGCCTACCCAGAATCTAAGCCCTAGCTAACTGGACGGAAACCTCCGTCCTCGGTGAATTGCAAGCTCAGAATGACGCGAAGCTGGGCGTCGCTGTTCTTTTAAATTAGAGGTCACATGTTTTCGGCAGCCAATGGGTTTTGCCTACTTTTTTCAACGTCACCGGTGTCGTAGTTCCTGTCCCACCTACCCTGCGCTGTTATTGGAGCAAAAAAGGCGCCAGGGAAGGTGGGAGGGGAATCGAGTAATGGCGCACTTTACCACGCGGTGTTCGATTCGATTCGAACATGCCGAACAGCCTAATATCCGATCGAACATGAGTTCGATAGAACACTGTTCGCTCATCTCTAATTCTTACACTTTCCGCGTCTGTATTCCTGAAAGCAGTTGTTGCATTAGGTTACCCCTGAGAAACCAACAAATTTGCTAAAACTTGTGGCAGAAATTGGATTTTCTGGAACACAAATGGGGAAGTGGCAACAAATTGAATGCCCCTAATAATGTCTTATATCTTCTCTTATATCCTATTCAGTGACCTGCAGGGAATTTGAGACGGGGCTATAGGTCAGTGACTGAATTAACAGCTGATCAGTAAGCTTATGTTATATGGGATGCCTTAAAGACCACCCTGTCCGCATGCCCTGGCCATCAGAGATGGAGTCAACATTTGGGACCATCTTGTACAAGACAAAACATGGCCGATATGTTTGAGGGGTTCTGTTCTTCCAGTGCACGGCACTCCAAGGAAAAAAGCTATTTGGCCGCAGCGCCCACTTGCAATCTTAGCCATTAGTGGTATTTGGAGTGAATCTGATCGCCTCTGGGTCTGCATTCTGAATGGGGGAGGAGGGGAATCTTTGATAAGGCAACCCCTTTAACACAGCAGTTATAGCACTACTTACCACCTCGAAGCTCCAAGCGAGCAGTTTTCTGTTCCATGTACAGCTTCTGTGCCATCTCTCTGTATTTCCTGTATTCTTCCATCATGGTTCTTCTACGCTCAATCAGTTCCTTTAGAAAGCAAGAAGAATGGATGGTGACACATTGAAACAGAAGCCAAAATTAAAAACTAAAATTTTATGAGCCAAACACAAAAGCAGCTCTCCCATCGTTCTTACACTATATTCAGTGCCCTTAGGACATGGGCCAAAATGCATCCTTAGACTGAAAGCGGTGACTTCAGGCTCGCGAGCCCTAAATCATTATCTATAATGGTGCCCCTACCTACCCTCTGCCAGGTAGAAAAGTGGCAGAGACATTACTGGTGCTTCCTAAGGATCCTGATAGTGACGGCCACTGCTGCACCCCCAGAGTTACAGCATTTACCTAATGGCTACTACACATTTGACATATGTCATTATACGCCTATACAATAACCTATGTCATATTAGAACATTATAAAAACACGTTACCTTTGAAGCCTTGGACTGACTCAGACGATCTTTCTGTTCGAATATCTTGGAGTATTTCTTCAGATCTTTCTTGATTTGCTGTAAGAAAAAAATAAAATGATTATAAATGCCATTGGTTACAACGAGCCACAAACCAAGAGTCTGAAAAGGAGGCGGCCACAGACCTTAATCTGATCTTGACTTAATAAAGTTGGTGGTCTTGGCCTCCACAAGAGCTGGCAGAATCTATCTTTGTTGTTTTTCTGCAGGAGTCGCCCTTGGAACGTCCACAGCCAGTAAGCGTTGTCCACCTAAGAGAGAAGAAATAATATAAAGGATCTCTCAAATATCTCGTACCACCATCCCACCTGTCCGATCTAACGCAGGTCTCAACAGACGTGCACTCCACTGCTTGTATGTGCAGCCTGATCTGGTTGGATAGGAGTCAGGGGACACCAGTTCCGAAAATTGATGCGTGTCCAAGAGGGGAAACCTATACCTTATAATAGGTCAAAATACCCCTTTAAGAGATCCCATTTATTTCAGCAAAGTCCGAAAGGTCAAGCACAGATGACTGACGTCTATGACTCCAGGAAACAAGGACCTAATAGGCTGCACATTAACCCGTCCATCTCGGTTTCCTTTGAGTTCAAGTTTTTCAGGATTATGACAGTGATATGACAATATAGTTAAAGGGGTTGTCCAGACCCATAAACTCATAGGCCACAGCAGACACAAAGACGTGAATAAAGAACCCAGCAAGTGTCAGCACATGAAGGCCAATTGGTTATTTGACGGCCCTCTGTCAATTTGGAACCCTGAGCCATTCTTATCGGACTCATCCCTAGGCAAGTGTTAATCCTTTATATTTTTAATGAAGCTGCAGATTGCTTTAATAAAACATTGATTTTGGACACTAAACCCATTAACGTTCTTTGTTAGAATTTTGAGGTGCTGGAAACCCATTGAACGAGACCTCGTGACTATATTTACAACAGTAGGTAAACAATAAACCTCCTTACTTTATGGCTCCACCAGGACACGGAGGTGACGACATAACGGCCTGTGGGATCCCATTCCACATCGGATGCTGTATAATGTTCTGCAATGTTCATGATGGTGCAGTCGGAAGTGTCCACAAAGGCCAGGGCTCCATTCATGCTGTAAGCGAAAGGCGGAAAGTCAGGACAGCAGCTCAGCATCGTTTATACTTGAGGATCCTTACAAAATTCTCCATGACAGCCATATACTTTGTGCCAAAGGAGACTGAATTTTAGGTTTTGCTTTTCTCTCTAGGCCACTGAGTATATGGTGTGACCACTGGGGTGAGGAGCCAGCTGTTTCTGGAGAGGAATGGGTCTTCTCTATTTGTAGGAGGACATGCTAAGCCATTGCAATGGTAGCAATGCTGTCTCATCTTACAAAGCAGAGAAGATGCTGCAGCTTCAGGAACAGACATCACACCAAAGATATCTACATACTCTGACTGAAAGAAGAGACAGCTCATATGTCCACCTGGGCACTACGACTAAGGAGGAAACAGTAAGAACTACTGGGCTGTTATAACTGGAATATCTGGGACATACTAAGGAGTAAACACAAAAAGGTTTACAATTCTGGATTTTACTATAAGTGGGTCAAACCCTTTAAGAAACCAATGTAGCAAAGCAGACACCGTCCTCACCTTCGTAACCCTGCAAGGACCAAGAATTGACCCTGTGGACTCCAGAAGATGGTATTCGCTTGCTGCTTGTCATACATTTCTAAGATGAAACAAAGACAAGAATGTCACACAAGTTACACAATATTGGGGAAGATATTATAAAATCTAGAGTACTAGAAGTCAACTTACTGATCAATTCGATTTTCCCATTATTCTTGACATGATAGAAAGAAACCGATATCCGCGGGACTTCTCCGTGAAGCACAGCAAACTTGCTTCCATTGGGCTCCCAAGCAAAGGCGATGATGCCATCTATAGGATACACAAGGCAAGTACAGTTATACATGGGCTACAAAGCCAGGGGGCTATAGTCAGAACTCCACATGGTGAAACCTCACACTGCAAAGACTGTGCGTCGTGACTGCAGCCACTAGGCCTAGCCAATCATACTGATCACTGTCTTAGATATTACTGTACAGGGTATAGCAGTGGCCACAGCCTTGCAGAGTCCTAGCACTGTCAATAAAGGTGCAGTGGAGCTCAGGTTAGGAAGCTCCCCCACTTTTATAAAGAGATTAAACTTTATCAACCAAGAAAGGAGGTTAAAGGGATGCTCCGCATTTTATAAAGTGATGTCATATTTAGGAAATGCAAACCTGTCATCTGTGACCGTCAAACCTTTTGATACCCCAGCGATCCTGAAAAATGAAGGAGCCCCCACACTGTATCCCCTTCTAATCTCTAACATTATATGTACAGAAAACAGCAACCAGACCCAATTCACACGAGTGTGACTGCACTGCAGTTTTCTTGTGCAAGGGAGATCTGTACTGTAAGAGCAGCAGTGCGGCCCCTCCATTCTCAGGATCTGTAGAGATTCCTCATTTATGCCTTAAAGGGATTCTACCATTAAAATCAAATTTTTTGTCAATCACACGTAGGAATAGCCTTAAGAAGGGCTATTCTGCTCCTACCTTTAGATGTCTTCTCTGCGCCGCCGTTCGGTAGAAATCCCGGTTTTCTTCGATATGCAAATGAGTTCTCTCACAGCACTGAGGGCATCCCCAATGCTGCGAGAGAAGTCTTCAGCGCCACCTTCATCTTCAGGAACATGCCGACTGTGCATGTCCACAGGCCACAACAAAATGGCCGCGGGTATACGCAGTCGGCTCTGCTTGAGACTTAGAAGTTTGACCCAAGTGCTGGAAGAAGACACGTGAAGACCCCATTCCAGAAGAAGACGGAGGCGGCGGAGTTCTCTCGCAGCATTGGGGACTGCCCCCAGTGCTGTTTGAGCACTGAGGACCGCCCCCAGTACTGCAAGAGAACTCATTTGTATACTGACGAAAATCAGGATTTCTACTGAACGGCAGCGCAGAGAAGACATCTAAAGGTAGGAGCAGAATAGCCCTTCTTAAGGCTATTCCTACGTGTGATTGACAAAAAAAAAAGAAAAGAAAAAGATTTTAATGGTAGAATCCCTTTAAGTATAACCAGCACAACTAGTCAGTCATTTTCCTGTATGGGGAAGGCAGCTTACCTTTCATTTCCACAACATCTACTGGCACTTGCTTCTCTCTCATTCGGAAGATTTCGAAATTGGTCACCACACCCTGTGTAGGAGATAATATATACTTAGAAAGTGTGTCACAAGATGGAAGCCACTGCTGCGGCTCAGTACCCCACACCCGCACCTACCTGAGTGCCCTTGGGAGTCCTGTCCACCTTCACACACAGGTAATCTCCATTCTTCTGCCAGTGTAACTTGCAGTCCACCACATTGAACAGGTTTCTGACTCTGATCTCTTGTCTAGATGGCAGCTGCATTAAAGTCACTCTTGCAGGGATGTCTTTATCTTCTGGTACCCAGAATGCTATGATGTTACCACCGGGGGACCACGAGAAGTCTCTGAAAAGCCGAAATGTAGCGTTAGCACATCTGTGGTGAAACTGCACAGCCAACAAGAGGGAAAACAGTCGGCTCGACTCACTTAATGCCAGTAATTTTCAGACTCTTCTTATCCAACAAACCCATTGACTGAAAGAAGGAAAACGACACGTCAGCTTCATTTCACACAACAAAGACGTTATTGTTTAGTTAGGAAGCCCAAATAATCTGCTATTTCCATTTTGCACACCAGGCCTGATATCGCGCCCCTTGTTTAATCACATGGCATAAAGCCCGGCAGCAAACTAGCAGGTAAATTTTACTGACACTGACAGCTCGCCAGGTTCATTGAAGGGAGGAGGTTCTATAATCACATGTGTATACAGAGAAATATATAGATAGATATCATGTGTGTCTCATTGCAAGACGTTTGAAGTCCATGTTTGGCTTCAGAGCTGCTGGGGCTATTATACTGCTATTTGCAAAAAGGCTGAAGTGCTTACCTAGGGACTCTCAACTTACTTCCTCCAAGGGATCCATTTCGACCAAACCTTGAGTTTCCAGGTTAACATGGCCATATACAGAGCTCTCTCTCCTGTGTTGACTAGTATTACCTTTTGCAAATTGTGGTCTGGCAGACTGGATACTAGTAAAGCCACCCCCTCCCCCCATAGTATGTGAACAAGGGAGGAAACAGCGGATCGGCTTGGGTGCCAATTCTGAGTACACGGACATCCAAAGTTAAGGAAAAATAGTACCCTGGAGGAAACAAGTCCCTGATAACTCCTTTAACAAAGACCTGAGACTTGTCTTGACATTCCTTAGTAAACGCTTATAGTCTTTATAAAGGAGCAATATTGGAACTCCTTTTCTTACAACTCGGCATTGCAACACTCCTCTGTTAATCCTCCTGGACATTCATGAATACATTTACAACTGTGCATTACCATACCCCCCCTTGTAAAGGAGTCTGGTAATGTGCACAATAATTGGACAGCGTCAGGGTGCAGGGAAACACCCCAAGTGTAAACATCCAATAGATCTATCTATCTATCTATCTATCTATCTATCTATCTATCTATCTATCTATCCCTGTCTAGGAGGAATAAAATATGAACATCACAATGTAGAGATTTATGACACAATATAAGAAAGTTATAGTAATATGTGGAATACTTACTGGAGTTTCATAAATACTGAGTGTGTCTGGTGTCATCCTAGCAAAAAACTTTCCATCGTGGCTCCACCTATGAACATTATGAAAAATTCTCAGTCACCTGGGAAGGGTTGATGGTTCCCTTATTATTAAAGATACAGGAGTCTGTCACATACTTAAATATTGGCCAGTGTGCTGAGCTCTCACAGTGAAATCCTCTCTTCTTCTGACCGGTCAATGTGTCCCAGATGATAATGGCCTGAGGGTCGTCCTTAGTGTCCATAAGAGGGCTAAAGGTAACGAGATACCTGTAAGAAAATAAGATGAAAGAGTTTAGCCAAGAAGCATAAAAACACAATGGCGGCCATATATACTGGAACACAACCATTTAAGCCACGAGACATCCCACTCTGTATATTGTTCCTCCCCGCTCACACTGTACAGTGCGATAGGCGCTGCTGTGGAGAAGGACGTTCCTGACAGGCTGTCAGGAAAGCCCTTCTGACTGTAAAGAGCTATGGTACTGGCACCGATGGCTCTTTACCGGGGACACAGATCAGGAAAGCCGACAGTGCACTGAATTCAGCAGTATATAGAACTGCCTGTGCCCCAAACCAGGTCCTCTTTAAATAATTGCAAGAAAAAGCATGCACTGTAACAATGACTGGCCTTATAAAACCTGCAACACCTCTTTACCACACATCAATGTAAAACATACGTACCTTTCACATGGAGAGAAGTCTATAAGCTGCACGCCTTGATGGCTGAACCTCTGGATCTGCTTGAATTTTTCTCCACCCCAAAGGGCAATCCCTCTTTGATGGAAAGTGGCCAGGTAAGTTCCTCTCGGAGACCAGCGCACGTAGGTTTCAGTCCATCGCTAAAGACGAAAACGAGATAACTTTACCTAAAAGTCTTCCATGCAGGTGACTACACTAGACAAGTCTTTACTATGCTCGGTTTGACCATTAGGAGGTCAAGTCTAACAAAAAAACAGAACTAAAAGAATCAGCAATTCATCAAATCTTATGGTAGTCACACGCTGAAAACTTACAGCTCGCTCTTCCACGGGGACCGGCTCCTTCACATCATTCCAGAAGATAGTCGTCCTATCCCCTGACTCAAATATAACACTGAACTGATCCCTGCAGTCTGGATCTTCAAGCCATGATCGGAGGTTGCCCTAAAAAATTAAAGAGAACTGGTTAAGCATCATGTAGACAGCGATGACCGTCCTCAGCTCCCACCTTATATCAATACGTAATGACACCCATAAAGAAAAGCAAACAAACTTCCAGGACAATACACAAGATGTATACTTACAAAGTCCTTAAATGGCTGCTTTTCAGGGACTTCCCATTCATCACCAATGACCATATATCTGGCATGGAGTAAACGAAGGGTTAGTTATATAGTCCTACAAAGCGAAGCATCGCAGATCAACCCGAAGGGAATGAAAACTCACTTATCAAAATCTGTGAAGAGATTCACTCGGAAAGTATGCTGCTTGTCCAACTTGTAGCCGTCCGCGTTCTTCACTGCATCTTGAGCATGGGCGGGTAACGCATACTCCAAGAAAATGTACCTAAGGCAAGAAAATAAATGAAGGAGCCTTAAAATAGGAAACGGCCTCACCTGGCTACAGTCCAAGGAACCCCAATACACTTCACTAATGGAAAGCCCAAGGTAACCCCCACAGACCTTCTCATTGATATCAGGGGGTGTTAAGTGGTGCATATACCCTTGGGGGAAAGTTAGATGTACAAATTGCAATGAGGCCGTCACCCAAACCAAAAACTAGCTATCCTGCTGTACGGAAAGAGATGTACTGAATGTTATGTACAAGGACGATCACAGACGTGCCAAGGGGCACCCGACTATATAAAACCTTGACAGTTTGTTACCCCATCACAAAATACATTCAGCTTGGCCAAGCATGGTTGTGCTTTAATGGAAAGCTGCTGTCAGACATCACCGGGATCAAAGAATGAGGTATAAGCTTTATGGTGCCCAATCCCTCTAGTCCTGAGACATCACAACCGCTGATCCCCAATCACAGGCCTCAGTGGTCCCTGACGTCAGAAAACCCAAGGAGAGTCGCAAGGTTGCGCTGGAGCCCAATGGAGGTGAGTAACACTGTTTATGTTCACTTGCCTCCCCTGGGCCTCTGATCATTTTAATCTGGGGTCTGAAGACTCCTTGGAGTATAATAGACTCAATTCAGAGGTTTTCGGTTCTCATGAAGATTGTAATTGCCAAACCAATATAACCATTATGGGTCGACATTTCAGTTTTTTGCCCATTAACTGCCCAACCCTAGCAGCAATCCATCTATGTTCACTGTACCATAGAGACCATCTCACCCCAGGGCATTACTCCAGCAGCGCCTGTACCCCTTATAGAAACCCGCTCTATCAGTCAGTACAGAAGGAACGGGACGGCACACCGTGTAGTTATCTGCATGTACTTTGCTTTTATTACATGACGTCTCATCACAAGACACTGTAAACTTTGTTATATCCAATAGAGCAGGGGTAGGGAACGTACGGCTCTCCAGCTGTTGCAAAACTACAACTCCCAGCATGCATACTTGCTCTGCTTGGAACTCCCATGGAAGTGAATGGAGCATGCTGGGAGTTGTAGTTTCACAGCAGCTGGAGAGACGAAGGTTCGCACCCCTGCAATAGAGCAACACTTGGCACTTCTCGTAGCTCAGCATCACCCCTGGTTCCCCAAAGTGGGCTCCTTCATACCACAAGCCCATTGAAGGGTCTCTTCCTGAAACGACGCACTATTGGACATATCACAGTTTACAGTGTCTCTTGTGATGGGACTTTCTGGAATAAAACCAAACTGGATACGGTAACTACACGGAGCGCCGTCCCATTCCTTCTATACAGAATTATTTGGGATTGATCAGTTCCCACTGGTGACATTTTGGTTGTGTGCCCCCCTGGTACACATGGATGCGGTATACCCACCCTTTAGTTGTCCCATCGGTATCTGGATAATACTCGTTCGTGATTTTTCCAAACTTCGAGAAAATCTTATTAATGACATTTTTCAGCTTCTCCAAACGGTCAGGTCCGACCTGGGGAACGTTATCGACGACGATGACAGAATCGATCCCGTCTGCTTCTTGAGGACGATCCTTCAGGATATCGCCAAGTAATTCTACAGTAATAAAATCCCAAGGAATAAGATGTTAGTTAATGGCATCAACCAGAGTTACTACATGTCAAAGGAGCAAAGGTGTGAACTAAACGCGGCCTCTATAACAGGTAGGTACAAGGCAGGTCCTTATAGTGACCTGTCTTCTTTTTAGGGGTTTGCTGACCCCAACAGCCATACTTATACTGATCACCTATACATGGAAGTGATGGGATGCGGAAAAGGTTTTTTTTGTTTTTTTTTGCAGAACCGCCTTCTATCAATCAAACATATGTGATGATTTTCACCACGTGGACATTCATCCGCCCTCTATAATAAATGTGCTGTATGGGCAGGTTATACCGCCAGAGCCTCTGTGCTGTAATCTCCTGCACCCGCTGGGAACAGGCGCATATGTGCTGTGCTAGCAAGACAAGATTATCTCCAATAGCCAGCACCCTCCTATGTGTCACCGGCGGCCATTGTAACTGCACTACAAAGCCCACGGAGAGCCATGTGGTAGTCCTGGCGGAGGATCAGCAATGTAGTAGTGACTAGACGTCTGTAAGTACAAGGAGAGGTTTATAGAGGATCATTATTGTCCTTCAGGGTGTGTACAGAGCAGGCGCTGCATACACCTGGTTTGCTATAAGTGCCAGCATTTGTCTTCAAGCAGCAGGTCCAGGACAAGGATTTAGGAGAGAGGCACACAAAGCAGTCTTGTCAGCCAAGTCAAGGAGTTGCAGAACTCGGATACAGCCAGGGCTAAATATAATACAAGGGCACGAGATTTAAAGCCATCAGTTTTAAGTTTTTCCCATCCCAGCCTTGCAAGTGTCATTTTTTTTTTATAGTATTCATAATGTATTGTCAAATTTAAAAAACAAAACACTATAAACTGTAATTTTGGTCAATTTTTATCCTTTGCTTTGGGTTGTCATATTCTGCAATTCTGCATATTCTTGATAGATACAGGAGATCTATAAACTTTTTAATTTTCATCCCCCTAGGAGACATGAACATGTGATCCCTTGTACAAGGCTCTGCAATACTCCAGTGCCTGCGGCATCACGCTATGGCACCCTGCCTGCGTCTAAACCCTCAGCTATTGTGGTCACTACTAAAGACATCTGAGGGGTTAAACAACAAGGATCAGAGTTATCTCCAAGTGTAGACATGGCAGGTGGGTGTAGAGACAAGCGGCATCTGCCATGTATAGATTAGGCTCCCGCTCCATACACTTCCTGCAGCCATGTGGTTACTGCCACCAATGGGGTTAATCTCAAACGGCGTGTTCTATATGAGCTCATATATATATATATATATATATATATATATATATATATATGATTTCTTCTTACTTTTGGTATATAAAGGTTGGATTTTTTTTCTAGTTAAGGTCAGACCTCCAAGATCAGCTGCTTGAAGCAACAGCTTCAGTTATACAAGGTCAGGTGATGTCACATTCACTGGTCACATGGCCTGATAGCAGCTCAGTCCCATTCAACTGCATGGGCTCACCCTTCGTTCAAATCTGCATTTGGTATTCTATTCGGGGAGTCCGCGCCCCCCCCCCCCCAACGGAATACTGAACGCAACTACAAGCGCTGTGCAGTGACAGCACACGGACCCCATAGACTATAGAGGTCCTCAGACAAAATACCAACACAGATGTGAACGAGGCCTAGGCTGCGATACCAAGCACAGACGCTGTATAAACGTACAGCTGCAGCGCTCATGCAAACAGCTGGTGCGTATGTGTGTGGGGGTTGCCTAAGTTACGCCCCCGGGAGATCTTTAATTGTTTACCAATCCTAAAGATAGTAAGTTACTCAATCCAAGAACACCCCTTTAATTTGCCATCTTAAAGAAACAGAATCCTGTTTTGCTTTGAATCAAAAACAAAATCCATATGAGGAGCCTGTAAGCAGTGACTGGGTTATAAACCTAAGCACAGTATCTTGTAGGGTCATTCACTTTCGAAGTATACCCCGTTATAAATCGCAGTTTATTCCTACACAAGTGGCGCCGGTGAGCTTCAGTCCGTCTCCGCTCTGGTCTCCCCTCTACATTCTCAGGAAAATCATCTTCCCTCATTAACACATGAATAAACCTGTGATTCACATAGGAATGTAATACTGGGTCTGTAGGAAGCCCTCTAAGGTAATGGGATGAGGTTTACAACCATCTGACTGCTGGAAGACCCCTTAAAGGGATTCGACCATTAAAACCTTTTTTTTTGTGTGGATAAGACGTCGGAATAACCTTTAGAAAGTCTATTTGTCTCTTACATTTAGACGTGGTCTCCGCTGCGCCGTTCCTTAGAAATACCAGTGTTTACCAGTATGCAAATGAGTTCTCTGGCAGCGATGAGGGCGGGCCACAGCGCTCAAACAGCAATGAGGGCATCCCCACCACTGCCAGAGAAGCGTCTCCAGCGCCGCCTCCTTCTTCATCTGCCGCGTCATCTTCAATGTCTTCTTCAGGCGCAGGCTCATAACCTAGCAGAGCAGACTGCGCAGGCGCACAGGCCACGGGAAAATGGCCACTAACAATACCGTGCAAGCTGCCATTTTCCTGTGACCTGTGCGCCTGCACAGTCTGCTCTGCTAGAAGTTACGAACCTGGGCCAGAAGGAGGCGGCGCTTGGAGACACTTCTCTGGCAGCGGTGGGGACGCCCTCATCGTTGCGAGAGAACTCATTTGCATACCGGTAGAAATCGGTATTTCTGAGGAACAGAGCGGCGGAGACCACGTCTAAAGGTAAGAGACAAATAGACTTTCTAAAGACTATTCCCATGTCTTAGCCACAAAAAAAAAAAAAAAATCTTAATAGTAGAATCCCTTTAACATGGCCCTAAGATTGAAAGAATTGAGATTTTATTTTCAGGCAAAAAAAAGAGCTGCAGAGGGGAAAAACTACAAGGAGAGCGACACGTCTGACACCCCATAAAGAGCAGACCATGTAGATGTTCCTCGATCCATAATACTCCCCTGATTTTTGAGAGCTCAGATGGCAGTACCTATCACCTGTATATGAGGGCGCTCTAGTGTTCATCCCTCATGGCCAATGCAAAAAAGCAGTTATTTTAACACACCCGATACTTTTGCTCTCAAGGGAGATAAGCCAACACTAGAGCGGTCCAGCAACTGCAACTACCCTCCTCCCATGGACAACACCTCTGCAGGGTGCCCAGCCGAAATCTACACCTACAAGAGTCCACTATGACATGTGACCACACGATCCAATAAGGATAAGGCTTGGGATACACAACAACCGTGGCTCCAAAAATTGCGGTGCCGCCCTGCAACTACAGTTTTTGGGGTCACAGGGTGACCCTGAGGGAACTATGACTGTAAATTCTGGGTGCAAAAAAGAAAATCATACCCTGCTAGACTTTTGCATGTCATAGTCACTGCACCCTCAGGGTCACCATGCAAATCCGTAGTGCAAGAGTTGGTGGGCAACACGGCCAAAGTCGCCATGTAAACAAAATGTACTGCAGGACATGACATCACAAAGTCTGCAAGAAGCAAATGATGTCATCACACGAAGTTTGGGCACCCATTAAAGGGGGAGGGTACCGAAAATTTGCCATAAATAAAGTAAAATAAAAAATAAATAAATAACAGTAACGACAACAGATTTCTGCAGAGAGTCAAAATCCCAACCAAGACTTCCCCCACCTCCGATTTCTGGGGACCCCACAGATCAGCCCAAGTGCACAATCTCTCCAAAGATCGGACATTTTCATGAGTTCTGCGGAACTCATGGAACGTTGGCTCCCTTCATCACTAGGGGCTTCATGCCCCCCTCCCCCGCTGTAGGCACTGGGTACAGGACGGCCCCTTTAAAGGGACTAAGCCCATTTTCCTATTGGATTTAGGTATCCAGGGCCAATGTGGACGGTCAAATAAAAATGATAAAATAAATGAAGGTAATGGTGACGTAGGACAAGGATTAGGGCCTAGGAGGTGTGTGCATGCTGGGCCTTGTAGTCCCACAACAGCAGGGGGCTGCTATGTAATGAGGCCTAGAGGCTCACACCACACACTGCAAAGCCAATAATACATTGCAATGGGCCAGATATGAGGATTAGATGTGGCCACAAGGGTCTAGGCATGCTGGGACTTGTAGTACCACAACATCTGGAGGCCTAGTGACCCCGCCACACACAGCAGAGCCCGCACACTGCAATGAGACGGTCTCAGACATCAGGGTCGGATGTGGCCACAAGGGGTCCCGGCGGCGGGACGTGCATGCTGGGACTTGTAGTACCACAACATCTGGAGGCCTAGTGACCCCCCCAATCCTCACCCTCATCCGTGATGTCTTCCTCATGGTCCTCCGAGTCACTGAACGAGATCTCCTCCTCGGTGGCCTCCTCTTCCTCCATGTCCAGCTCAGGCCCGTCTAGCGCGTTATCCGCCCGGTGCATTCCCTACTCTCTGCGTGTCGCTTCTCCTCGTAGTCTCCGTGTTTGGCCGTGGTGTCGGTCGATGTGATCCGGCTCCCCTTCCTGCTCTGGGGTCGTCACGAAAAGAAGCTCTAGGCTTCGCGGCTCTCACAGGCCATGTGCACTGGAACCGGCGCCGGGCGGAAAAGGAGCGAACCAACGCTGGCCTGGGGGGAGGAGACGTCCGGAAGTGAAGATACTGGCATCCAATGTGCTGGTATTCTAATGGGTAACCAGTAGGCTGTAGATAGGTTTCTTTCTAAACGCCTGACTTGTGCTAGAATGGGTGAAAGAAGGGAATGCGACAAAGAATTGTGGTTATAGTCACCGTGCGTCCCCCTGCGAGGAGGAAAGTGGACTGGTCAAAGATGGCGGCCGTTCAGCTGCGTTGTAATATTGCTGACGCCCCTGTGTTGCGTGAGCGGGAGGCGATGTAATGTCTGAGGGGACGCGGCGCTGACTGAGGGACAGGAGCGAAGTGTCTCTAGAGAAAGCAATAAACTGTTATTATAATCACCATATTAATAAATATACAGTGACAGACCCATATACTCTAGTAATAAAGAGGATTGTCATGGTCAGAGACGAGGAGGAGTGCTGGTGCGGAGAAAGTTGGGTGCTGTGCATATGGCTGCTGTCAGGCCTCGGCTGTAACTCCTCCAATATAAGTGAATGCAGTAATATTGGTGGGATTAGGAGGGTACAGCCGCTCTGCCCAATCCTGCACCCCTATCCGGAGCCCTAATTGCAAAAAAACACCCCAAAGTGCTCAAACATTTTGTGACTATAAGTTGCAGCCGCAACGCCCTTGAGGACACAATGTGACCCCATGGGGGGGGGGGGGGGGGGGGGGTCTCCAGGAGCTTCTGATACTTACTTTGGGGTTTTTAGGCAAAAATCCAAAGAGGCCCCTGATCAGAACCAGCGCCTGGTCCGACGCCTCTCCCATGTTCACTCCTAATTAGCAGGGCAATGGGGGCCGGCTCTGAGGTGGAGCGACTCAGGTGCTGGTTCCGATCACATGACCAGCCCAAATCCCTGGGTTCATTGCCTGAAAGCCCCAGAGTAGCCCGCATTCAGATGAGCTGGTCTAGTCCATGGAAAACGTCCTTAAGGGTTGGTTCACACTAGCGCTTGTATTCCGTCCGCAAGGAGTCCGCATGGAGCTCCCCCCAGACGGAAGGCAATCGCAATCCTATCCACTTTGCAGATGCTGTAAAACGCCACAATTTTTCCCGCAGCGTTGCTCATTCACATGAGCCGGTCTAGTCCATGGAAAACGTCCTTAAGGGTTGGTTCACACTAGCACTTGTATTTCGTCTGCATGGAGACCCCCGGACGGAATGCAATCGCAATTGCAAGCAATGTGCTTGCAAAGCACATGGAGCCCATAGACTATAATGGGCTCCGTGTGCTTGCCGCGCACGAATGAATTGTGTGGGCAGTGCGCGGCAAGCACACAGAGCCCGTTATAGTCTATGGACTCTGTGTGCTTAACTGCACAGCACTTGCATTAGCGTTGGTATTCCGTTTGGGGCGGTCTTCAGGTGGACTCCTTGCGGACGGAGGACGAACGCTAATATGAACCGGGCATAAGGCTAAGGCTCCATGGGACAATACGCAGCGCTATAGTGCTGTGGGAAAAACCGTGGCGGGAACAGAGAGTTCACAGAGTTTTCCTCCATGGACTTTCTGTTACCATTATAACTACGGGGGAGCCGCCGTCGTTTCCGTAGATATCTTTGACATGTTGTGATTTCCGGTTTTGGAAATCACAGCGTGTCTGTGCTGCGGTTGGAAACGCAAAGTGGGCATGGGTTTCGCATGAATCCTATCCACTTTGCAGATGCTGTAAAACGCCACAATTTTTCCTGCAGCGTTTCCGGCCCCAGGGGCCCCGGCCTACGACCCAGAATGAACTTCGATTCTGTGCCTAGGAGTCACGCTATGATATGCACATGGCCTAGTTCAGCCAGGGTCCTACAGACCATTTTCCATGGACTGGACTCGGTCATGTAATGCCGCACGTAGGGAAGCCAAAAAAAACCATACAACAAAAAACACAGAAAATCATGTCGGAAACACATTAGCGTTTTTTCTGCGGTGCTTCCTTGCGATTTCACCAAGTTTTCTTCTGTAGACTTTCTGCCCCTATGACACCTATATAGAAAATACCAGCGGTTCCACAGATATTAACATGCTGCAATTTTCAAACTTGCCCCCACTTTTCTGCTCCAGATTTTTTCTTTATCTGCAATGTGTGGGTGGAATTAACCAGAATCCACTTTGCAAACACTGTAAAACAGACGCTGCATTTTCATAATGTGGGGGCTTCAACCTAAAGTCTTTCTAAGGCTGAAGCCCCACATTTTGCAAACACAGCTTTTTTTGTTGCAGATTTTGTTGCCTTTTTTTTTAAGCCAAAGCCAGGAGTGGATTGAGCGGAAGGGAGAAGTATACGAACTCCCTGTATATCTCCCATTACTTTTGTAACCACTACTGACTTTGGCTCAAAAAACCTCAACAAAATCTGCAACAAGAAAAAGCTGTTTCCGCAACGTGGGGCTTCAGCCTAAAGGACCCCTTTAACTTGCATTTGTGAAAAAGTTGCAGGCATATTTGAAGATCCCAGGTCATGCAGCAGGAATCTCAGCCAAAGATGCCACGTAGCGCTAGCTGTATAGCTCATTCATAGGCTGTAACCCAGCTTTTCCATTGTCCTGAGCAAAAGTGTGAAAATTTGCTTTGCAAGAACTTTATAAATGGTGCATTACAGATTATTAGCTGGTGCACAGAGAACACGTCTGCTGCTGTTTGGGGGTAAACAGTGACCTCTCATGCCACCAGATTTTGGTGCAATCCTTCTACACCTGGAGCAACGCAATCGTGTTGTGCTCTTGTGCCCTGATATTTTTGTTCTCATTTAGTAAGCTCCGTGCACCTTTTGTGAGCCCTTTTCTGACCGGTTCATTATTTATGACGCATTCGCACTTCCGTTCCTAGATGTTTTATTTTCTTCACCACTTTTACTTTTTATAGAATTTTGCCAAAGTGGTGTTTCTTTCCTCACTGTATTGATACATAAAAAAAAACCCAAAACAAAACACAAAACACAACAAATGCGCACAGTGTTGGAATCACATGTGATACATTTTGCGCAAAAAATATTAGTCATACAAAAAGAGGCTGCATAGATATGGAGAATAGTATCAATCAGAAAAAACATCCACATCAGGAAATTCACCACCGCCATTTTTGTTGTAGTTCTAAGTATCCCTTAGAACTACGCGAGCATCCGCAGTACGCTCGCGAATGTCTTCATATCCGGAAGAAAAGAAGATGAAGGCGGAGAAGAGCCAGGACAGGAGGACGTCGCTGAAAGAAGAAAAAGAAGAGGAAGGAGGGACCGAAGATGACGTTGGATCGGGCACGTTCAGGTATCATTTACATATATGTTTTTATAGCTTTATTTGAAAACGGGAGCGGGGTTTAAAATTAGATTAGCGGTGCTTGAAGGGCCTTTTAGGCTATTCACGCATATGTGGGGCTCATACAGCTAAATTTTGCTGAGAGCCCCTTTAATACAAAGTTACAGTGCAAAGGGTAAACAATAATAGAATATAATTAAGAGAATAGCAACCATGTTAAAGGGGCTCTATCATTGAGAAAAGTCATTTTTAGCTAAGCACATCCTTGCATAGGCTTTAGAAAGTCTATTCCACACCTACCTTTAGTATGTAAATTGCGGCTAGATGTTGAAGAGTTGTGATTTGGTGTTTTATGGATATTATATCCTTGTTTCCCTGTCATTTTTTGTATGTATTTGTATGTCTTTTAATATGTCAATAAAATATTTACATTTCATATGAATTTCCTGATGTGGATGTTTTTTCTGATTGCAAAAAATATTAGGCAACTGCATATGGCAAAAACATGGCAAATAACTAACATGCTCAATATTTATCTAGAGGAATAAGGCAGGACGGCGCTCACAGGTCCAATAGATTTTATTAATAAGAAGAATTGCACCAAGTGCAATTCTTCTTATTAATAAAATCTATTGGACCTGTGAGCGCCGTCCTGCCTTATTCCTCTGCTGTTTCCCCGGTTGACACAACTGGTGCCTTTGAGACGTGCTGCTCCCCATACCTGGTATCATATACACCTTAGTACGGAGTTGTGAACGCTGTCACAACCAAACCAGGTGAGAGGCCACCAGGTCTGATACATTCATTACAATTATCTAAAAAGGTGAATAGACTATCTACACTATAAAGCGTGCTCGGTGTTTTTCTGTCTTTTACAATATTTATCTAGAAGCCGCACTAATTTAATAAATATCCACTAAAGAGAAAAATAGAGCAAGTGTCGAGGACTGATTATCTTCTTGTGATGCAAAGTGACAGTCACAGCAACCTCAAAGCTCATGAGATGTCCCTAATAATTGGTGTTACCTCTGGTGTTATTAGGAGCATAGCCACAGTTTTTCCAGCTATAGACAAAGGAAAATAAAGCTGTAGACTCACCAATATGTACGAGTCCCAAGGTATGCACGATCACATAATCCCCGAGTCCTGAGGGGTTGAATTTCCAAGTTGGATGATATAATAAAGTTGATCCGCAATTCCCACGGCTCGTTTTTTCAATAAAATTTAGCTTTTAATGGTTCGTTTTTAAAAATTACATGTATCAGCAGACAAAAAAAAAAAAGGACATACTCCACAAACAGACAAGGACTGAAAAAATATTAAATGCCCATGGCAATAAAAAACGCCAATGCGTTTCGAGGTAGAGACCTCTTAGTCATGGCATAAGTGGCACAGTTTTTCCAGCTAAAGTTCCACTGAGTCTGCAGCATACGCCTCACCCCCATTGTACTGAGTCTGCAGCATACGCCTCACCCCCATTGTACTGAGTCTGCAGCATACTCCTCACCCCCATTGTACTGAGTCTGCAGCATACGCCTCACCCCCATTGTACTGAGTCTGCAGCATACGCCTCACCCCCATTGTACTGAGTCTGCAGCATACGCCTCACCCCCATTGTACTGAGTCTGCAGCATACGCCTCACCCCCATTGTACTGAGTCTGCAGCATACGCCTCACCCCCATTGTACTGAGTCTGCAGCATACGCCTCACCCCCATTGTACTGAGTCTGCAGCATACGCCTCACCCCCATTGTACTGAGTCTGCAGCATACGCCTCACCCCCATTGTACTGAGTCTGCAGCATACGCCTCACCCCCATTGTACTGAATCTGCAGCATACTCCTCACCCCCATTGTACTGAGTCTGCAGCATACGCCTCACCCCCATTGTACTGAGTCTGCAGCATACGCCTCACCCCCATTGTACTGAGTCTGCAGCATACGCCTCACCCCCATTGTACTGAGTCTGCAGCATACGCCTCACCCCCATTGTACTGAGTCTGCAGCATACGCCTCACCCCCATTGTACTGAGTCTGCAGCATACGCCTCACCCCCATTGTACTGAGTCTGCAGCATACTCCTCACCCCCATTGTACTGAGTCTGCAGCATACGCCTCACCCCCATTGTACTGAGTCTGCAGCATACTCCTCACCCCCATTGTACTGAGTCTGCAGCATACGCCTCACCCCCATTGTACTGAGTCTGCAGCATACGCCTCACCCCCATTGTACTGAGTCTGCAGCATACGCCTCACCCCCATTGTACTGAGTCTGCAGCATACGCCTCACCCCCATTGTACTGAGTCTGCAGCATACGCCTCACCCCCATTGTACTGAGTCTGCAGCATACTCCTCACCCCCATTGTACTGAGTCTGCAGCATACGCCTCACCCCCATTGTACTGAGTCTGCAGCATACTCCTCACCCCCATTGTACTGAGTCTGCAGCATACGCCTCACCCCCATTGTACTGAGTCTGCAGCATACGCCTCACCCCCATTGTACTGAGTCTGCAGCATACGCCTCACCCCCATTGTACTGAGTCTGCAGCATACGCCTCACCCCCATTGTACTGAGTCTGCAGCATACGCCTCACCCCCATTGTACTGAGTCTGCAGCATACGCCTCACCCCCATTGTACTGAGTCTGCAGCATACGCCTCACCCCCATTGTACTGAGTCTGCAGCATACGCCTCACCCCCATTGTACTGAGTCTGCAGCATACGCCTCACCCACATTGTACTGAGTCTGCAGCATACGCCTCACCCCCATTGTACTGAGTCTGCAGCATACGCCTAACCCCCATTGTACAGTGCATTTGGAAAGCCTTCGGACCCTTTCACTATTTTTTATATTGTATGATGAGATTCATTAGATCAGAATCTTCTGGTATTTTCTGTTTATTTGGATACAGTGTTGGATCCCATGACCATGGCCACAGTATAATGCAGGTAAGAGGAATATAATGGGCAGATCACTATTCTAGAGCGGGGGTATCGCTGTGCCCCTACAATAAATATGGCATACAGCTGGTTGTCACTACTTTACCACAAGCCAAATACATGGTACACACCATGTCAGGATCAGATTCCAGGCTCTGTTCTCGCCATCGGATTTGATTTCCCTGGACTTTCCACAGTCAGACGCGTTCACTATCGAAGTGGATTTCCTGCTGCATCAAGGCAGATTCCAGTCTTGGACTCTGTTCAAATCAAATCAAATCGGCTTTATTGGCACGTCCGAATCGATATTTGGCATTGCAGGTGGTTTGGGATATAACAGTCCGTAGAGTCTCATCTTCCTCTTAGAAAAAGAACCACCTACACGAGTTACCATCACTGGAATTAGAGATGAGTTTGAAGCTGATGGAAATGTTCAGGACGTCCATAAGAAGCGTTCCGGAAGACCACGCACCTCGACAAGCCCCATAAAAGAAGAAAGATTACTGGAAACATTTCAACGAAGTCCAAGAAAGTCTTTGCGGCAAGCTAGTCGTGAGGTAGGGATTTCAAAATCATAAGTCCATCGCATCATGAAACGTTGTCAGTGGAGAAGTTACATTCCAAGATTAGTCCATGCTCTTAATGACGATGATCCAGACCGAAGAGTACGGTATTGCGAGTGGTACTTGGAACGATGTAACGAAGATGCACACTTTCCCACAAAGATTGTGTGGAGTGATGAGGCCACATTCAAATTAAATGGTTCGATTAACAGACACAATTGCACCTACTGGGGACCTGAGAATAACACATGGTAGTGTGGAGGTGCCCCAGCTTTCTTCTTTTATGGGGCTTGTCGAGGTGCGTGGTCTTCCGGAACACTTCTTATGGACGTCCTGAACATTTCCATCAGCTTCAAACTTATCTCTAATTCGAGTGATGGTAACTCGTGTAGGTGGTTCTTTGTTAAACTCCCTCCTAAATTGTCTTTGCACTTCTACTGCGTTTTCAGAGTTCCAGTAGCATTTTAGAATAAATTTCCTTTCTTCAAAGTCAAGTCTGTACAGTATGCCGTCACTCGGTGTAATGGGTTCAGTCTGTAAAGAAAGAATAAATAATTGAGTTATCAGCTGTTAAAATGTGTATACATTTTTTTGGGACACCTTGTATATATATAGGATCTGCCATAAATGTCCAGTAGATGCAGGTTTTACCTTTAGGATATGCAGCTACCTACAGAATAAGGTTCCTCAACCCTTGCCTCACAATTTACTATTGTGGTACATACTTGTATCTTATTTTTGGGCATTGGAGAAAGTTATAAGCACTGATATAGTTGTAGAGGCTGCTACGATGGAGGTCATCCTTTGGGGATCAATGAGGGTGCATTATACTGAATAGAGGCCATAATAAGGGTGCATTATACTGTGTGGGGTCACAAAGAAGGGCCATTACATTGTAGAAGCCACAAGGGGGACATTATACTGTACGCTGATAAGGGGAGGGGGATTGTATTGTGTGGAGGCTACTGGAAGGATGTTATACAGTGCGGGGGCACAAGGGGGCATTATATCATGCTTGGACCATTAAAAGCACATTATAATGTCTCAGAACCATTATTGATTGAACCGAGCAACCCGGGGCCATGGACGGAGTGAGGGGCATGGCTTATGATACATAAATTTGTCCTCCTTTTGATTTTCTGAAGGTTGGGAGGTATGCAATGGGACAAGAAATTAGAGCAAGAACAGGGTACGGACCTCAATCACCAGGCATGACATGGCAGGACGATTCCCTATAAACTGACATCATCTTAGTAACTCAGTGCCAATGTGTAGCCAGAGCAGGAACATCACAGCAGAAGACGGGCATCGAAGTGGCAGAGGAAGAAGCTGCTCGCCTAGATGTGGCACTGACACCAAGAGACATGATTAACAGATATTGCTTGACTATGCCATCAGTGTCCAGTTGGTGGCGCTCCAACCACTGTGATATCAGCTGATTGCTGGCTTAGCGGAGCCAACATGAACCAAAGAAGCGCAATCCATAGGACTCCATAGGACTAATTGCTTGCACACTATTCGATGCATTTGACGCTACGTGTATGAATTCTGCATCATTTGTATCATTTCTATTATTTTGTCCACTTTTCTATACCAGTGTCTGCCCTCCTGTCCATATTCCGTATTACAGGAGACCTTCTATTCTGTGCCCAGCATCTATTCATCATTTCCCCTATTGTTACACAATAGATTTCTCTGTACTTTTTTGCTACCTGCTTATTACATCGAACTAACATTTAGAGATCTAACTAAAATGTAATTTTTATTGGTAAGTATTTAAAATCAGTCTCCAAAAATAAAAGATTTGAGGACCCCAAATAGCTCAATATTGTATGTCTATATCCACCACCTTCACCTCAATGCGGGTGTCTCACCAGGATAGGCAGGATATTGTGATATAGATAATCTTTTATCCCCATTCCTCAATAACTATCTGTTCCATAATATCAGATACATATGTGAATTCTCAATACATTGAGCGCAGGGCACTGACTCCTGGCTTTGGCACAAAACACCGCAGCAAAATCTGCAACCAAAAAGGGTGCGCTTCTGCAATTCTGAGCCCTAGCCCCTTAGCTCTACTTTACTGAGTTACTTGCTGAGTTATAAGAAAATCTTTGCAGCCTAAACAGGTTGTTACAAGATTGACAAACTTATCATTAAGCTGCTATGGATCAGTGGTTAGAACTGTGGGCTGGTAGTGCTGGAGGGCTTGGTTTGAATCTAGCCGAGGACGACGCTTGTAAGGAGTTTGTGTTTGTGTGGGTTTCTTCCCACTCTCCAAAAACAAACTAATATTTAGATTATGAGACAGTGCTGATAATATTTGTGTAGCACTGAAAAATATGTTGGGGCTGTACAAGTAAGGGCGGGTTCACATCAGTGTTTGTAATTGTCTAAAAATCCTCAAAAACAAGCGTCCTGCCCCGATACTGTTGCCTTCCATTGGCAGTACCTCCAACTATCTCACTTGTACCTCTCCCTGAGATCTGCGCGGGACCTCCATAGACCCCTGCGGCCTTTCGAGCGCCTTTGTACTTACTCCTGACCCCCCTCTAACACCATTTCTCTACTCTATGGTCTTTTGTTGGATGGGGTGGGGGATTCGCCACCCTCTTTCGCTGGTAGTTGGGCTAGGGAATTGGGAATTTCCTTCCCCCCTGAGGTTTGGTCATTGGCCTTCAGCGCATGTCATAACTTTTATATTTCATGTAAGGCGCAGGAGACCAATTACAAGATTCTCTCTAGATGGTATAGGGTCCCCGCACTGCTTCATAGTATCTACCCCTCGGTCTCAGATAGATGTTGGAGATGCCTCTCGGACCGCAGTACGATGGCCCACATCTGGTGGGGTTGCCCTCTTCTGCGCCCCTTCTGGACTGGAGTCAGACAGGTTATTGCACGAGTAACAGAAATCGACTTGGCGGATGATCCAGCCCCGCTACTTCTTTCCATATTTCCCCGGTATATGGGTTGGCAGTGGACGGATACCAAGTGCAAGTATGAACTTAGCCTAAATAAATACGATCAAGTCATTTATGAAATATTGTTTTTTCCTTCCTGACCACTGGATGTCAGTACAACACACCTTGTGACTGCTAAACTAAGTCTTGTTGCTTATCATGATTACCAGTATGTGGAGCAACAATGACTCACACTCACACACTCACTCTCTTTCGGTGGAACACATTTGTCTACCAAATTATTTTTTTTCAGCACTGTAATGAGATCCAGGATGAGAAATTCAGATTAAATTCTGCCCTTTTTAGAACTAAAATGTTATCAAGAGTCCCACAGGAATTAAGAGACTTCCAACTAGGAATGAGCAAACTAAGTCGCATTGAAACAGATTTGATCCAAATTTTACAAAAGTTTCAGGGTTCTCCTCCGGTTACTGTCTAACGTTATGGCACCTGGGGTCACCCCTGAGGACTGTGATTGAGAGCGCCAACGTCATGATGCTTGGACCCAGCGTTGTGATGTCTGTGCTTCCCATGTGACCCCAGAAGCCCAAACACAGACATCAGAGGTGACCCCAGGGTGCAAGATGTCAACCAGAGGTTGGAAAAGGCATGAAGAGGATGCCAGAGACGATGCCCAAGAGAGGGAAGGCAAGGTGAGTATGACCGTGTGTTATTTTTACTCACCCCCCGACCTCCACTTATCATACTCTGAGAAGACGCCAAAGTATATTAATAGTATTTCCAGTTACAAATAGGAGGATTGACCCTCATTAAAACTAGTCAAAATAATCTTGTGAGGTTCACCCATCTCTACCCCCAACTATCGCAGCTATTGGGAGCTACCAAGCCGTCACAGCTTGTGGCAGATATTTCCTGGCTTCAGTCCTAGCTATAGTGTCTCTCTTATCCCCCCACATAGGTAACAGTGCTCTAATTGTGCCCCCTTACAGGTAACAGTCCCTAATAGTGCCTGCTCATCTACAGGTAATAGACCTGCCCTACATTGGTAGTAGTTCCTAATACTGCCCACCCACCCACAATTTATTAGTCTGCCATCCCCCCACACAGGTAATTGCCCCCCTACATAGGTAGTAGTATGTTAATTATCTCCCCCATGTGTAAATATTCCCCCATAGGTAATAGTGTCCTAGTTACCCCCCTTCCCCAGGGAATAGTACCCCCTGCATAGACAGTAGCGGTAATAGTAACAAGTAATAGTTCTCCCCACCCTACCCTGCAACACTTACAGTCCAGGCCACACAACTTCTCTAGTGACCTACTGCCTACTTACCTCTTCCTGCAAAGCTCTGATGCTGCGCCTATTAGTGCACCTCTTCTAGTGTCCTCCTGGTTACCCTGTCACTGACACTATGGTACTGCAAGCAATACCACAGAGCAGCAGAGGACAACTGGGAGGACCACAGAAGAAGTGCAACAACGGGCGCAACATCAGTGCTTTGCAGGAAGGAGAGGTAAGTAGGCAGGTCACTACAGCAGGAGGCAGCAAGTGTGGAGAGGAGGAATGCGAGGCCCCCTAAGCTAAGGGGCCTGGTCACAATTGTGACTGATGTGACCCCTATAACTGTTTTTTGGGGGGACCTTCTGGTCGAACAGAGAACAAACTTAGTGATGTCTCATGATGCGGTTTATGGGGGCCTGGTGTAACTGCATCGTTTGCCCTGTGATTAAAGCAGCACCCGAGTGTCAGCCCCTGTCTCCGCTATGTCATAGCGACTGCTCCCAAGCCCTCCAGCGGCAGAGTGAGGGCAGCAACGGTACAGGGTGCGGGGAGAGTCAATATTATTTTTTGTGCATTTTTGTGTTGGGAGTCACAAGGAGGGGGCCATTAAACTGTAGAAATCACAAGGAGCGGGCCTCAAGAAGACGACCATTATACTCTGCAGGCTACAAGGAGGGGGCCATTATATTATTGAAGGGTCTCAAGGAGAGGGTCATTGTACACTTGGAGCCACAAGAAGGGGACCTTTATACTGTGGGGGTCATAAGGGGGACCAATATATTTTGGGGTCCATTATACTATTAGGACCATTATACTGTAAGCGGGTCACAAAGAGAGGGCCATTATACTTTGGGGGCCACAAGTAGTGGGCCATTATCCTGTGGGGGGCCACATTGAGAGGACACTCGTGCAGTTGGGGGACACAAGGAAGGGCCATTATACTTTGGGGGCCATTATCCTGATGGGGCCCACATTGATAGGACAATTGTGCAGTTGGGGGACACAAAGAGAGGGCCATTATACTTTGGGGGCCATTATCCTGTGGGGGGCCACACTGAGAGGACACTCATGCAGTGGGGGGACACATTATACTTTAGGGGCACCTAGACGATGACTCTTATACTGCCGGACACCACAAGGAGGACGCCGCTCTAGTGTGTGGGGGCACATAGGGATATGGTTGGAGACATCACTGAGGACACGCACATTTGTCATGGTGCTGCTTCTACTACAGCAATGGTCCATTTTTCAAAGTATTGAGCTACGCCCTCTATGGGCTGTATAGTGTATTGCAACACCGTCCTGCAATACCAGATACAGTCTGCAGACAGGAGTGGCGCTGTTTCTAGAAGACACATGGTATCCTAATATCAATCACCCACATACACTGTATGACAGACATGTTAGGGAATGTTTTGTGTACTACAGTGAAGTTACAACTGCGCATGTGTAAAGAATTTTTCCTACGTAAACCTGCGTAATGACGTAATTGACGCACACTTCTGGCATGAAGCCTCTTCCGCCTTTTTTTCTACGCTCCTGTTTGGGCCGTTACTAAGGGAAGGAAGTCACGTGGTACAGAGGAGGCGGGAGGGAGGGAATCACATGACGGGGCCCGGAGCGCAATGCTGAGAGAGAGAGAGAGCGAGCGGCGGGGAGAGAGTGCAGGTGAGCCGTGAGGTAGAAGAGCCCGCCGTGACGTCACCGTCTGGATTAACCTCTTCGTGACTGTGTGTGAGTATGCTAAAGAGGGAGGGGGGCGAGAGAAGGGGTTTAGGACGCTGCAAAGTTGACATGGCCAGAAGAAGGCTGCGGTGCACTGAGATGCGACGATCTGGTTGTGATAGAATCGCTGTGTCTATGGGCTCTGCTCGCTCGTGGTCGTAGCTCTTGAGCCTTGTTATTCACTGAGCCATTCGCAGCAATGGCGGAGGATGAGATGTGCAGTGGCATCTAGTATTGAGCTATGCCCTCTATGGTCTGTATTTTGTATTGCAATACCAGATACAGTCTGCAGACAGGAGTGGCGCTGTTTCTGGAAGAAAGTAGATTGTGGCACTGTATCTGGCATTGATTGGCACTGTACTGTAGATTGTCGTGTGTTGCCCTTTAAGGCTGGTGCCGCTGATTACAGAAAGTATTGCACCGCTTATCAGGTCTGTGGACTAGATTCGGTGACTTATTGGTGTAAATCCTTCACTGGTGCTTTCCGAAAAGTTGCTGTGACCCTGCTGCGGCTTGGATGAGTGGTTGTCAGGGCATGCTGGGAGTTGTAGTTTTGCAACAGCTGGAGAGCTGCAAGTTAAAACCCATTGCCCTTTTGGGGGTGGGGGGTAACTACTACTGTGATGATGACATTCTTTGCGATGTTCACATCTGCACCTCTGTGTCGTCTGTTCTGCTTTATTGGAGGCCAACGGTGCCCGACAGACCCCATTGATGGGTGCCGATGTGAGCCCAGCCTTACTCATGCACCCCTTACTCTTTTTACAGGGGTATTCCAGGATTAAACACCCCAATTTGTATTAACCTACCCCAACAAAGAACAAACTGGCCATATGATTCTAATGAACCATTCCTATGATATGCGAATCCGCCCTGCTATTGGGGTTCCCCATGAAAGACCATTAGGGGGACCCCGACTTCCTGATCACTAGTTAACCCGACAATCAGACACTTATTCCCTGTCCTGTGTATAAGGAATACATGCCCGGAACTGGACAACCCCTTTAAATACTGGATGGGTTATGAAGATGTTGGGGGTCCACTATTGGTGCCCCCACAGCCCAGCAGTGGGCGATCTGTATCACAAGCCGGTGATGTCATGTTTGTCCATCACATGTCCTTAAATATTACAATCCCGGGAAGACAAGACTTTAATATAAATTGTAGGGAGTTCCCCTTTAATATACCCACACCGTCTGTATACTGTACATGTGTGTAACAATCGCACCTCTCGCCTCTGCTATGTTTTTGGATGTCTCTCGGTCTCCTCATTTCCTGCCTATATGAATGAAGCCTTGTTAATGTGCAAAGGCTGTATAAATATGGAGCCGTCTTCTCGGGGTCCTCCGCCCACAGAGGGTTAGGACAGGTGGAACTGACTGTGACCGGGGAGAAGGAGGGACGTAAAAATGAAAAATCTTCTCTGATATTGCTTATGATCATTATTATTATTATTAGTTTGTATAATAATGAGCAATTTAAGTCTAAGGTGTAGCCCTAGGGGATAAGTGTCAATGGTGGCATAACCCCTTTAAATCTGCCTAGGTCAGGGGTAGGGAACCTTGGTCTCTCCAGCTGCTGTGAAACTACAACTCCCAGCATGCTCCATTCACTTCCATGGGAGTTCCAAGAACAGCAGAGACAGTATGCATGCTGGGAGTTGTAGTTTTGCACCAGCTGGAGAGCCGTGCAGGACCTACAATATCTATCCATAGGTGTCAGTGGACAATAATGGATTTCTCAGGACACCCTGCAGTGATTTGCTTTCCCTGGTGCTATTGGCCAGTCCCGGGCAAGGTCTCCTCCATCAGCCGACCCTCTTGTGCTGATCTTTGGAGGATCCTACAGTCAAAGCCATGACCCCGCAGGATATGAGTGGGTGGGTAGTGCTGTGTTATGGTGCGTGTGGGGTAATCCCGTTATTAATCATCCCTTACACCCAAAGTCATGACACAACCTACAGAGGAGCCGCAGAGCAGGTTGTGCGTCCGGATCTGTGGTCAATAATTACCTTCCGCTCTATGCGGTTTACTCATCTGTCTCCCCATCATTGGACTCTGTCATGTCATTGCTACAATTTCTTCCTAGTCACAAGGGAGGAATCGTAGGATGAGCATGACTGAGTAACTGGAGTAAATGCTCGATTTTAGGATTAGGTGTTTTCCAGATCTTGGACCTCGCCCCTTTACAAAATAACCCTCAGTTTCCTGCACCTCCACTTCTGGATCAGTGCTCCGTTATTGGTCACATCACCGGCCTGACCTGTCCTCTCTATGTACATGAATGTGGCAGGTTTGGCTTGTATGTGAGGATCCCCCAAGTCTCCTCCAGTGGTCCAACATTCCTGCTCCTTGGTACCCCAACCAGGCATCCAGCAGTAACTTACATCCCCCTCTTTATTGAGGACACGTGCACACTTGGCTAAACCAAGCATACATGTGTATAGGAGAGATTGTATGTACTCTATCTGAAATATCAGCAAGTCTGGACTATTTCGGCTCCCTTCTACCCACTACAGTGCAGCGCTGGCTACCAATATTTTTTCCCCAGTGCTGTTTGTGGGAGAAACTGGAAATAAAAATGTATCAAGGGTTAAAACGAGAACCCTGGGCTGGAAAACAGGGAAGTGGCCGAGGATGAAAGTTAGAACTCGCCCGCTGTGGTTAGTACAACCCCCTCCTTTCCATACCAATGAATTTTAGCTCCTGGTTCATGGGAAGTCGTCCTGTGAATGTGCCGACCTCAGCAGCTCGAGCCTGTCATGGCTGAGTTATTGGGAAGTTTCTAGCTGTTGACACAACCAGAAGTGCCAAATCATTTTGAAGGGTGCCTGTTCTATCTTAGACGTGTCAGAAGATTTCATAGGTGGGGTCGGGAAGCTGAGACCCCCAACAATGACTAAACCAAAAGCGCCCTGTTCCCCTTCATGGTTGCAGAACCAACAAAATGATGCAAAAATGGATGTGCACAAAGATCTGCCGCACGGGTGGGATAGTACCCCCCCCCCCCCCATCATTTTCATTAAAAAGGGATGGACCCAGGGATTTTTTTTTTTGTTTTTGTCACCCCTTCCTATATCGTCTATATAAAGTAATGCACCTTGCTCTTGTGACTTTACTATCTTGCTTCTGATGTTTATTTGCAGCCTACAAAGGGTTAACCATCTTTCACTTTCACCATTACCATTATCAGACTCTTGTATTACATGCTTGGCAATGACCTGATGCCTGCTGTTTGCAGAGTTTTCTTACATTGCAGTGTCCTGGTGTCCTTGCAGGGGTGAAGAGTCCTCCTGAATGCTCCATGATGGAGGTGACCCAGGGAAGTCCTCTGATGCTGCCCCACACCTTACAGGAGCTCTTGGGTCACGATACCGTGCAGGTGGAGCTCATTCCTGAGAAGAAAGGCTTGTTTCTTAAGCACGTGGAGTATGAGGTGTCAAGCCAGGTGAGAGGACGCTTGTTTCTTTCATGGTCATGGTAAGCGCTCGCGTACGGCTTTGCCAAACATGATATATTAGCTTGTCAATCCTATTATGGCTGGAGTCCCACCAGGAGATACATTTCAGCGTTTCTTATACATCTGGTTCTTTTAAACCTTATTGTAGTATAAAGGGTTACTCTCACCATTACTAGGTAATGTCCAAGACCCCGGCATAACAGATAGTGATGAAGTACTGCAACTCGATATCGGTATCCATTATGACTGGGTCTTGGACACCCCCATTACAGTGATGACCTATTACTATCATGTTCCCTTACGTTCTGGGAACCCCCCAAATCCTAAACATGAGGTGAGTGTAGTGTCTGTTTAGTGCTATGTCCTCTTCATTGCTTTCCCTGCACTGGGGTGCCCTGACTGTGTAGGGATCTGTAGCTGGTTCCATGTTCTTAAAGGGATCCTATCATTGGATAACCTTTTTTTTATGTCTAACACATAGAATAGCCTTAAGAAAGTCTATTCTTCTCCTACCTTTAGATGTCTTCTCCGCGCCGCCGTTCGGTAGAAATCTGGGTTTTCTTAAGTATGCAAATGAGTTCTCTCGCAGCACTGGGGGCGGTTCCCAATGCTGCGAGAGACCTCTCCAGCGACGCCTCCATCTTCTTCCGTCCTGGGTTTCAATCTTCTAGCTCTCGGGCAGAGCCGACTGTGCATGCCCAGGCCACAAAAAAATGGCCGCTTACTGAGTAAGCTGTGTAAGCGGCCATTTTCTTGTGTCCACGGGCATACGCAGTCACATTTCTACCGAACGGTGACGCGGAGAAGACATCTAAAGGTAGGAGAAGAATAGACTTTCTTAAGACTATTCCTACGTGTTAGTCAGGAAAAAAGGGTATCCCATGATAGGACTCCTTTAAATGGAGATCTGCTGCAATACCATACTAGCCCATGAGTGAGGGTGGCGCTGTTGATCCAGCATGTTTACAGATTGTGATGGTCACTACAGCAGCTTCTTTCAACCTTAACCTTTTTTTGGTCTCTTTGCAGTTCTTTAAGTCTTCCGTGTACAGAAGATACAACGACTTTGTCACGTTCCAGGAGACGCTGTTACAGAAGTACCCGTACCGGATGGTGCCGGCGCTGCCACCTAAAAGAATGCTGGGAGGTATCGCTATTTGTTCTATTTCCTGGGTGTGTGTTCTTGTTACATGTAGGGCTCGCTAACGTTCCTGTACCACTCCCAGGGGGCACCAGTATCCTGTATAGTCAGGCCGGGTTCCAAAAAAGCAGCCTATGCAAATCTTACTGTGCTTGACTGAAGTGCAGATAGGCTGGGTTTAGTTTCTTGAATCTCCCCCTTACTCCTTGGGGGTTTTTTAATAGGGGATTCCAAAAATTTTAGAGGCCGTTGTACAATAGAACATGTTACAAACACAAAGCTGTTTTATCGGCTCGTAGCTAGGACGTTGTATATAACTATATACAGGAGTCGCGGCTTTCCCGGACTTGGGGTTAGGCTAGGTTGACATCTGTATTGGGCGTCTGTTCTTGTGGTCCATCGGAGGATCAGAAGAATGGAAAAATGGACCAAAAAATTTGTTTTTTTTGTTTTTGTATTCTTTCACAGAATCGGCCAAGGAATCTGCAGTAAGATTGGTCAGGGCGCTTATTTTCTTTGCCTTCCCTTACAGTCTTTGCCTCATATTCTATAGCAGGCAAATTCAGGATGGGATTTGGCGCTGATTTTGAAGCGGAATCCACCTTTATATTGGCTCCTAACTACATTGTGTGAACATGCCCTTAGATAGTATAACCGTTGTAGTGATAGGTGAGCGGGGGAATAGCTCTGAACTGTGAGACTACAAAGTACATTGACTGAATGGTCAGCCATTACTGCTCTCTTGTAATTGTTTAACTCTCTTGTTGTTGTAGGAATGTATAAGTGGGTGAGACAAGTGGAAAACATGGGCTGCATTTTATTGAAAAATTCTTGCCACTATTGTGCACTGATATCGCAGCTCAACTGTGGCTGCAGTTAAAGGGATCCTATCATTGGATTCCTTTTTTTTTTTTCCCTAACACAGAAATAGCTTTAAGAAAGTCTATTCTTCTTCTACTTTTAGACGTCTTCTCTGCGCCGCTGTTTGGTAGAAATCCCGGTATTTGTCAATATGCAAATGAATTCTCCTGTAGCACTGGGGGCAGGCTGCAACGCTGAAACAGCACTGGGGGAGTTCCCAATGCTGCGAGAGAACTCTCCAGCGCCGCCTCCATCTTCTTCTGGAACGGCCTCTCCCTGCTTCTTCTTCCATCCTGGGTTTCAATCTTCTAGGCCTCGGGCAGAGCCGACTGCGCCAGAAAAATGGCCGCTTACTCAGTAAGCTGTATAAGCAGCCATTTTCTTGTGGCCTGGGCATGCGCAGTCGGCTCTGCCCGAGGCCTATAAGATTGAGAACCAGGACGGAAGAAGACACAAGGAGAGGCCATTCCAGAAGAAGATGGAGGCCGTGCTGGAGAGTTCTCTCGCCCCATTGGGGACGCCCTCAGTGCTGTTTGATCGCTGGGTCTCGCCCCCAGTGCTGCGAGCGAACTCATTTGCATACAGACGAAAACCGGGAATTCTACCGAATGGTGGCACGGAGAAGACATCTAAAGGGAGGAGAAGAATAGGCTTTCTTAAGGCTATTCCTACGTGATACGCACAAAAAATTGTATTTTAATGATAGGATGCTTTTAAGGAAAAAAAAAAAATCAACCTATATACTTGCCTATTGCTTGTCTTAGCGGACTCCTCCCTGGTGCACCCGGCACAGCTCTTCAGTGTACGTGACTGCTTTACTGCGCAGGTGCTGGAGGTATTGGGGCATGTGCAGCACTCCTATTATGGGTTGTATGCGATAAAACAACCCCTTTAAGGTTAGGTGCACATCTACATAGGATACAGAAAAGTCCTTGACAGAGTCCATAGTCTGCAGCCATGCTAAGGAACCTTTGGCTCTCCAGCTGCTGTGAAACTACAACTCCCAGCATGCTCCATTCACTACCATGAGAGTTCCAAGAACAGCAGAGACAGTATGCATGCTGGGAGTTGTAGTTTTGCAACAGTTGGAGAGCCGTACGTTCCCTACCCCCGGTCTACAGGGTCTGTAAGTAACCGTGCCCAATCCTGATACTGTATACAAGAATGAAAGTTCACAACGCGTTTTCCTCCAGCCTGGTGCAGACCTCCATATAAGAGCAGGCTTGTCATGTATTACACTCCTCATAATAGTAGAAACTTGTCAAGCGCAGCCTCCACTTATTTTTTCAAAGCAGCGCCCGGAGTGACACGGTGTCATATCTGCGCTCCTTTCCATGACATGAAGCCCTTTGAGAAGAGTAGAAGTTCTTTTGGATTTGTTAGGCGGGATATGAAGTGTATTATGAGACGGGCGGTGATGGGACCGTCACAGTCGCTGCGTCTCGTCCTTTGATCAGGGCTGATGCCAAGGCAGATACTTGTAAAGTGCTAAATTATCGCCGCCTCATAAGAGATAACCGTTTACTTTCTAGCACTTCAAGGGAGAAAGCCAAATTCTTAGATGATTCCTGTTCGGAGGATCACAGCCACTTCATTAGCGGAAATGGGATTTAACCCTTTGGTCTTGTATCGTGAAGGAAAGGGCGGCCGCTTGTCGGGAAAGGAAACGATTTATTGTTTAAATCATATTTTTATATTACACATATTTTATGATTTTATGGTATTTTTAATATGATCTGTATTTAAAAAAAAATCCTGCAATTTCCACTCTTACCACTAAGCCTAAAATAATTTATTTCCTGTTTCCTGAAGATGGGCCATAGACACAAGGCTGATGCTGGAATGGAGCCGGTAAAATCAGGGGCCGTCTAGTATGTGACTGTTAGGATGAGGCACCGCTTACTGTTTCCACATAAACCAGCAGGGTTAGGGGTGCATGTAGTGGGGGGCATAGTCAGCCTCTACTTCAACAATCGAAAGCCTAAACATTTGGAGGATTCGCCTGCCAGCCCCTCATGGCTAACACACTCAGAGCCAACAAAGCGCCTCCTACTGGACCGTCCGAACACCTGATTTAAACCGCTTCATTCTAGAGTCAACCATAGACACAATGGTCTAGTCATACATGATTGCTGTGATCATCCGTGTGCTGAGAGTGAGGTAACTTCTGCAAAGAAATCTCCTATAGAAGACAGAAAGTCTCAGCCTATTATTTGGCTTGGTGGTCAGAGTCAGAACTGCATAATTGCATAACTTGCCCGATTCTTCACATTTCTAAAACCGCAAGTAATTATAGGGGGATTTTTGCACAGAAAAAGAAAAAAATGCATAAAAGGGGAACTTAGAGCCGGGGGGATTTTCAGGAACTTAACCTTTTATGAGTTAAAACTAAAATTTCTAGTTTTTTGGAAGTCTAACATTAGAAAGTGACATGGCTGCTTTATTCCAGAGACAGCGCCACATCTGGCCAGTGGTTGTTTATGGTATTGCAGCGCAACTCTATTGAAGTGAATGTGACTGCACTGTAATACCAGACTCTGCCTGCGACAGGGTGTGGCGCTGTTTTGGGAAGAAAGCGTTCAGGTTTTTTTTTTTTGTGTCTTGTGCAATATCGAGCTGATCTGCAATACCATGCACAGTCCTAAATGAGAGGAACGTGTGGTGGCGCCACTAAGGATATGATCAGGAGCTTTCCAGCAAATACACATGCATGTAATGGTGGATCAAGGCGCGTTGCCAAGTCATGTGACCAAAATTGTGTTAACCCTTTACACAAACTTAATGCATTACCATCTGCTATGATAGAGGATCAGTCACCCCATATGGCCAATAATAGACATACTGACATATCTCATGTGTAGATAAGACATTCACACAAACGCAGTCATGTGATGCTTCAAGATTTCCGTATCTCGCAGTCTACACTGCTAAATATTCATCAGAAATGGAGCGTCATAACTTGTAATAAATGGGGACCCTTCGTATATCTCACTGGAGGAGTCTCTGGTCCCCATTCATGTAATATCCAGAGGTTGGGGGGGGGTGGTGGGTGGTTTATCCGCTTTCTAAGATTGATAGGCTAGGATAGGCCATCAACATTAAATCTGTAGGGGTCTGACACCCGAGACCCCAGCAGAAAAGCGCGTTACTCGTTCGCTGTACACACTCTAGTGGTGAGTGCAGGTACTGCAGCGTTGCCCCATAGACAATGAGACAGTTTGTACGGCGAGTGAGTATCGTGGGCCTGGGTACTGGGGATCCCGGGTGTCGGACCCCCGCACATCTAATATTGATGGCCTGATAAGCCATCAATCAGCGAAACCGGATGACCCCTTTAAGTGTTATACATATGGTTCATAGGAGTCTTCTTTTTTCTTTTCTCAGCTGACCGTGAGTTTATAGAATCTCGGAGAAGGGCGTTAAAGAGGTTCGTCAATTTAGTCGCGAGGCACCCCTCATTCTGGGATGATGTCCTGGTGAATATATTCCTGTCCTATAATGGCCAGGTGAGTGTGTGTGTATACAAGTAATCTTTAGCTGGGGCTGCAGCCTCTTCACTGCTTACCAAGCACAGCGCCATACTTTGTATAGTGGCCGTGCATGGTACTGCAGCTCAGTCACATTTATTTACATGGCGGCTTTGGCTGTGACTCCTTCACTTATGTTATTGTGCAGTTACATGGTGATCTAACTGTGCCGTGACTGAAGCAATATTCCCTGCTTTTGGTACTAGAAGTTGTGGCTGCGGCATCCTCAGGCTCACAGTGCGACTCCATTCAATAACATGCGTGAAGGAGTTGCAGGGGACGAAGCAATCTTAAGTCGTGTGTCAGGAGCCGCAGCAGCGATCGCAATTTTCAAGGAGGGCTCCAAATGTACCCTCTGACTGAGGTGTGGGTTTTTTTGGGGTTGCATTATGTCGTGTTTCTCTCTCTTTATTTCAGGATGTGCAAAATAAATTGCGGGAATCCATCCGTGGGGTGGGAGATGAATATATGACAACTACATTTGCTGCACAGGCCAAGGTATGTCATCTTAGGCTCATAGTAGCACGTTCATCTCCAGGTCTTCACTTCAGAAGGGGCAGGATTAGGGCAGCACGGTGGCTCAGTGGTTAGCACTGCAGCGCTGGAGTCCTGGGTTCGAATCCTGCCAAGGACAACATCTGCAAGGAGTTTGTATGTTCTCCCCGTGTTTGCGTGGGTTTCCTTCCACACTCCAAAGACATACTGATAGGGAAAAAATAAAAAAAAAAGTGGCAGGATTAAGCCCTAAGAGGTATGTCCAGCAACGGTCTGAAGAAGGTTTACGTTTAGAAGGGGTAAAAATATTGATGTTGTATCTTAAAGATAGGTCACCAATATCCAATGAGTGGGATCTGACACCAGACACCCCATAGTACTGAAGAATCCCTTGATGGGGTAATATAGTTTGTACAACCCATGGCCATATATATATCCATGGATCATCTTGGTGCGCCCTGTTCTTTGCAGGCTTTGGAGATATTAGATTCCTGTTAGATTCGCTCACACATACCTATGCCATATACCGAGGTGCACAGCACACCTCTGTGACAGGAACCTGCAGTGTAGGACCCTATAACACCTTACTATGGCTAACATACACATTAGAGAGACCAACCCTAAGACAAGTAGCATTTGTTAGCGGCCTCTGCACACGAGCTGTATAGATGGGACTGAGCAGAGGCCACGGATGCAGTGAAAGTATTTTTCTGACTCGCATATCATCATGTTTTCTACATCTCCTTCTTTCCTGTGTTTCTGCTTGGCTCAGGATTTCCTCCCCGCTGATATCCAGGTTCAGTTTGCTGCCAGCAGAGAGCTGATCAGGAATATCTTCAACAGTTTCTACAAGCTGCGGGATCGCGCAGAGAGGATGGCGACGCGGGCCATTGATAATGCCACGGACTTACTGAGCTTTGGAAAAGAACTAAGGTACAGCAGACCAACGTAAGAGATATCATTCAATCTAGTGTAGGGGCGAGGACACGGCCAGCTCTGGTGCACGTCATTGGTGAGGCCGATAATGAACTGGTCTCACTGCTCAGAAGTCATCGCTGGTACCTGCAGCTGCCACTAGGGGGTGTCTCTAGAATTCAGTGCTACTAGGATCAATCTGTAGTTAGCGCCTCCTGCTGGTGGCTGCTAGAATTACCATATATTAGACAGTTCTATGTCCCCTATAGAAATATATAGCAAAATAATTCCCTATATATCACACAGCTCAGCTTCTCTCCTCTATCATATACCCCTATATATCACACAGCTCAGCTTCTCTCCTCTATCATATACCCCTATATATCACACAGCTCAGCTTCTCTCCTCTATCCTATACCCCTATATATCACACAGCTCAGCTTCTCTCCTCTATCCTATACCCCTATATATCACACAGCTCAGCTTCTCCCCTCTATCATATAACCCTATATATCACACAGCTCAGCTTCTCTCCTCTATCATATACCCCTATATATCACACAGCTCAGCTTCTCTCCTCTATCATATACCCCTATATATCACAGAGCTCAGCTTCTCTCCTCTATCATATAACCCTATATATCACACAGCTCAGCTTCTCTCCTATCCTATACCCCTATATATCACACAGCTCAGCTTCTCTCCTCTATCCTATACCCCTATATATCACACAGCTCAGCTTCTCCCCTCTATCATATAACCCTATATATCACACAGCTCAGCTTCTCTCCTATCCTATACCCCTATATATCACACAGCTCAGCTTCTCTCCTCTATCCTATACCCCTATATATCACACAGCTCAGCTTCTCTCCTCTATCATATAACCCTATATATCACAGAGCTCAGCTTCTCTCCTCTATCATATACCCCTATATATCACACAGCTCAGCTTCTCTCCTCTATCATATAACCCTATATATCACACAGCTCAGCTCCTCTCCTCTATCCTATACCCCTATATATCACACAGCTCAGCTTCTCTCCTCTATCCTATACCCCTATATATCACACAGCTCAGCTTCTCTCCTCTATCCTATACCCCTATATATCACACAGCTCAGCTTCTCTCCTCTATCCTATACCCCTATATATCACACAGCTCAGCTTCTCTCCTCTTTCCTATCACCTATATATCACACAGCTCAGCTTTTCTCCTCTATCCTATACTCCTATATATCACACAGCTCAGCTTTTCTCCTCTATCCTATACTCCTATATATCACAAAGCTCAGCTTCTCTCCTCTATCCTATACTCCTATATATCACACAGCTCAGCTTCTCTCCTCTATCCTATACCCCTATATATCACACAGCTCAGCTTCTCTCCTCTATCATATACCCCTATATATCACAGAGCTCAGCTTCTCTCCTCTATCCTATACCCCTATATATCACACAGCTCAGCTTCTCTCCTCTATCCTATACTCCTATATATCACACAGCTCAGCTTCTCTCCTCTATCCTATACCCCTATATATCACACAGCTCAGCTTTTCTCCTCTATCCTATACTCCTATATATCACACAGCTCAGCTTCTCTCCTCTATCCTATACCCCTATATATCACACAGCTCAGCTTTTCTCCTCTATCCTATACTCCTATATATCACACAGCTCAGCTTTTCTCCTCTATCCTATACTCCTATATATCACACAGCTCAGCTTCTCTCCTCTATCCTATACCCCTATATATCACACAGCTCAGCTTCTACTATAATAATCTCACATTTCTCGCTGCTTCAGATAAGGGAAGCTTCCTAGGCCGTCCTGTGGTCAGGCAATCACCATGTCGGCTCTCCATGTCCTGGTCACTGTCACCTTTCTCTCACTTGTCACAGTTTTGCATTTTATCATGACATTGATTTGCTGAAATTGTTCATCTGTACATTATATCGGCTAAATTGTAATGGCCGATGTATCTGTAATAATAACTCTCCCAAGCTTCTCTTCCTCTGTAGTGCCCTGGGCTCTGACACGACTCCTCTGCCACCCTGGGCCGCCCACAGCTCTTGGAGTGCATTAAAGCAGGCCCTTAAAGGGCTCTCTGTGGAGTTCACCATACTCGCTGACAAGGCGGCACAGCAGGTACATGGAACTTGTTTTTTAGCTATTATTTTAGGTATTTTACATACTTTACCAGCAGTCAGCAACGTTCAGCATTCCAGCTGTTGTGAAACTACATCTCCCAGCATGCATAGCTGCTTTGCTGATGGAACTGAATATAGTATCCTAGAGGTTGTTCTGAAGTTTACTGGCCTATATACTATACTAATTCCTAGTAAACTACTTACAGACCCGCCTTTGCGATCACTGTTCACACTGCTATGGGAGATGCCATGATGCATCCCCATTTTTGGCCCCACCTTCACTTGACCGTCAAGGGCCGGGAACTGCATGAGCTGCCGGGGCCCCCCTGCTGATCCTGAGAATAAGAGATGCAAATCTGTATCAGTGCTGCAACCATTTAATTCTTGGGATCCGTGGGGGCCTCATAGGTCAGACTCCCATTGGTTATAAAGTGATGGCATATCCTGGCAAAATACACCACTTGATAAATTGGGTAGGCCCCTTAAACTTATGTTTTTTTGTTTTTTTTTCATTTTTAGGGTAAACAAGAAGAAATCGATGTTGTCGAAAAGTTGAATCTCTTCCTGGATCTTCTTCAGTCCTACAAGGTTAGTGACGCCAGCCTGCCAGTGCACTACATGTCCTCAGCCGACACTGGATCTTATGTACAGTATAAGACATGAGCTGCTTGGTTTGTGCAGGATCTGTGCGAACGGCACGAGAGGGGAGTGTTACACAAGCACCAGAAGGCCTTACACAAGTACAGCCTTATGAAGAGGCAGATGATGAGCGCCACCGTGCAGAATAAGGAGGCGGAGTCTGTGGAGCAGCTGGAGTCTCGCATTGTCGAGGTACGCTTATATAACGGGGTCCCTCCTAAAACATGCAACATTGTATTTGTGACATTAGACTGTTGCACCAGGATCACTGCTCATTGGCGCGCCCGGTGAGTAATGCACGTTATGAGGTGCGGTTCTTGCTCGCCGGATCAGTGCAACAAAATGGTTATTTTAATACTGCCCCCTAGTGATAGGAACAGGGAGTGGTTGTGTGTTCTGTGTGACCAGGAGCATACTGATCTTTTCATTATTTCAGGCAGCCTTTTACAATTTTCTTAACCTTCTGTTCACTCCTATTTTTTTTCTTTTACAGCAAGAGAATGCCATCATGGTCATGGAGTTAAGGAATTACTTTTCCTTGTTTTGTTTGCACCAAGAAACCCAGCTTATCCACATCTATCTGCCCCTCACCTCCCACATCCTGGGGGCATTTGTGAATTCTCAGATCCAGGGACACAAGGAGGTAAGCCGTGTCCTGATATCATTTTCTCTTGTCTTCAAAAGGTGCCACTTCTGTCCATAGGTCATGTCTGGTATTGCAGCTCAGCCCCATTAAAGTGAATGGGACTTGACTGCAATAACCATACGCAATACTGCAATAACTGCACTTCCAGTGGGTGGCACTGTTTTTTTTTCTAGGTTTATTGTCTGATGATCTATCCCAAAGATAGGTTATCAACTGCAGATCAATCCCT
Organism: Leptodactylus fuscus; assembly: GCF_031893055.1. NCBI lineage: Eukaryota > Metazoa > Chordata > Amphibia > Anura > Leptodactylidae > Leptodactylus > Leptodactylus fuscus. The sequence goes on along the minus strand of NC_134272.1, from coordinate 7,641,921 downwards.
GGTCTGATATCTGGGACACTAGACGATCATCTGTTTGAAGCAACTGTACAATTGCAGACTCTTCCCAGAAAACCAAGTACAGTGCAGTACATTGATATAGCAGTTGCACTTGGTATTGCAGATCAGGACATTCACTTGAATGGGACTGAGCTGCGAACAGGCTGTTTGACAGATGAACATGACATCACATGGCCTGTAAATCTGATGAACCACCGCTGCTGCTGCTTTTAACATCTGATCTGCAGGATTCCCGGGTGGTTTACCCCACTGATCTTCAATTGATGACCTATCCAAAGGACAGAACAGCCAGAATACCCCTTTAAAGGCTGCAGCCATGTTTTCTAACCCTATAGAACCTAGATTACCCCTCATGGCTATACCTGCTTTGTTTCTTTGCAGATGAACCAAGTCTGGAATGAACTGAAGCCAAAGCTGAATTGTCTGTTTGTCGGGTCCTCCAGCCTGACCACCCCACCGCTGTCCCCAGAGGAGAGACACTTCTTTTCTCGCTAGTATAAGTACCTGTGTGATTTCTATAAACTGGACTTTGGGACCACGATACGTTTGTCTTAAGGCAATACCATGCACATATCTATAGTAAACACTAGCGCAGGATATCGACGGTTAAATGCGAGACGCACTTAAGTAATTCCAACTCACACATGCGATGTCGCGCTTAAAGGGGATCTCCAGTGTCGTAAAACACATGAAACGTTAATGGGTTAATGCGTCTTTCTAAAAAATGCAGCAGGTTTGATGTTTGGACCAAGTTTTTGGAACCAAACATTGAGTTTGGACCCCGCGGCCCTATTACCTGTAGTATGATGACCCCAGCGAGAGGTTGACTTGGTGAGTCTTATGGAACTTCTATTTCATTGTGCACAGGTTCACACTTGCATTGGTCTCTCCATTGTTCGGGTCCACATGGCGACCCAAGCGATGGAAAATCCTTACCTGCGGACGCCATGGACTATAATGGGGTCTGCCGGGTTTTTGCCATTTTTATACTGAAACAATCAAAGAGAAAAATCGACTTTATCGACGTCAGCTGCCATTTTGTCATGTTGTGGGGAATGAAGTGTATTGAATCCTCAGCCGTAATCTACATTTGCGCTTGCTCTTGGGTTGCCATGCTAGCGGCAGACTAGTTCTGCTGTACATGGCCTTCCCGTCATGTGACTGACACTTTTGAGTCACATGACCAAAGTAAATTTTTTTTCTTTTCTTGCAGATTCCATTTCTGCTACCATAGCAAGCAGGAAATAATGATTCCTGTTATAGTAGCCATGCGAGCGGGATAGTTCAGTACGGTATCATCCAACTCCATGTATAACACCCTGATATACGTATACGTGTGTGATTTATAAACCTTGGAAGGCAAGACCTACAGGAAGAATCCACTGCCTTTTTATATTTGAGCTCTATATGTAGATTAGTTGCAGAAGTGTTACTATAATGCAATCTATAAGAAGAGATATAATATGATTTATTGCAAATGCTTATAACCTATATGGAAATCCTTATGCTGGAAACGCGATGTGATGGCTTTACATTGCACTTAGTATTAGGCTCTTATCATAACAGCGTTGTGTGTGCACTAATAAGGGTTAAATCTCACTGTATGGAATCTATTCCAGTGTTAGTTGATCACAATATATCCTCCGCCTGTTCTATTCTATAGTCATATGGGGGAGGAATGACCAGAGCAGTCGTCATCACCCCCCCATGTTGTTTGTATTGGCCCATGTATAAGGCGGCGATCAATGTGTTATTTGCAGCAGTTGCCACTTGTCTTCTATATATCCGGGCCCTAACCTGCCATATACATGATGCTTCTCTTGGGACGAGATATCGATGATGAGTGAACCAATCAGCATGAGCTATGCCGCTTCTATTCCATCATGTGACTAGTTGTAGTCATGTGGATGATGAGCAGATAGGGATATATATGTAGCACCTTAGAATTTTGCAAGTCTGCTGCAACTTTCCAGGGGTCAGGGATTTAATACAGTATATAACTTGCAATATTACCAGCCGCCAGCAGAAACGCTGTTCATCCTATCCCCAGAGCGTTATATGCAATGTGCAATTAAATTAGTGGTGTACAGGATTAGAAAAACATGACTTGTCCCAAATACAGCGCCACCTGTATCCTGAGGTTGTGTGCGGTATTGCACAACTCCATTCAGAAGAGCTGTTTGACTAATCTTGTATATCCTAAAGAGGGTTACCAGCCCCAAATTGAGTTTTTATACCGATGATCTGCCCATAGGACCCTACAGATCAGCTGTTGCAGTATCCTCTGGGTGCCAAAAGATGTTAGATGGCAGCGCCTGCAGCACTTCTCGAATTCAAGTAATAGGAGAGGCGCTGCAGTTACTTGGAGGTATTGCAATAGGAGAGGCGTGCAGTTCCCTGGAGGTATTGCTTTGCAGTGGACGGGGAGGCTGCACCACTCCCATTATCCGAATAGGAGCAGTTTCTGACAACTGGGGCTGCTACAACCGCTGATATTTGCAGGGTCTGGGTGTCGGACCGCGACAGATCATACACTAATGACCTATCCTGTGGGAAAACTCAATATGGGGCTGGAAAACCCTAAAATTCTGCATTTTGTGTTCTGTTACAGCTTCAGTATTACCTCGATGTGTCCTTGTATTTCCGGTCTATGTCTGGAACCCTTGCACAATTGAACAGGTGTTTATACTTTTGCAACCAAGTTTTTGCTAAAATGTCTCTATAATGGAGCCTCTGTACTATAGTCACTGTATACAGTGTGTCCTTGGTTACACTGCATATACACTGTGTAGTCAGGCCCTGCAGTCTCTTCTGCATCGACGCTGCCTCTTGCCCAAGGGTCTGCATGTAGTCTGTAACAATGGAGACCTATAGTTCTGTATAAGAGTGGTATACACGAAACGGAATCATTGGAGACGTGCACATGAAAGATTGCAAAAGTATACACACCACTAGTCCTATTTATAGGTATTGGCCTTTATAAGCGATTGACTTGAACCTGAGGATTTTAGCGGCAGCTATAACAATATATCTAAGTTACCAAAAACGTAATTGTGCCTTATATAAAACTAACGAGAGGGGAAAAGAAAGTGACGCGAGGGGTTAAATAATTCAGTGTTAGGTTCTCTATAAGAGACAGCAGCAGGTCTAGTATTATATTGTAATGGCCGTTCCTTCCCCAGCTCATTGCTTTACATTGGCTCAATCATATTGTCACCTTCCTATGGCTCAAAATAGCTTATTACCCCCATAGGTAACATTGGGGTTCTCCCACAATTCACTCCATAGGTAACATTGGGGTTCTCCCACAATTCACCCCATAGGTAACATTGGGATCTTCCCACAATTCACTCCATAGGTAACATTGGGGTTCTCCCACAATTCACTCCATAGGTAACATTGGGGTATCCCACAATTCACCCCATGGGTAACATTGGTGGTTCTCCCACAACTCACCCCATGGGTAACATTGGGGTTCTCCCACAATTCACCCCATGGGTAACATTGGTGGTTCTCCCACAATTCACTTCATAGGTAACACTGGGGTTCTCCCACAACTCACCCCATAGGTAACACTGGGGTTCTCCCACAATTCACTCCATAGGTAACACTGGGGTTCTCCCACAATTCACCCCGTAGGTAACATTGGGGTTCTCCCACAATTCACCCCGTAGGTAACATTGGGGTATCCCACAATTCACTCCGTAGGTAACATTGGGGTATCCCACAATTCACTCCATGGGTAACATTGGTGGTTCTCCCACAACTCACCCCGTAGGTAACATTGGGGTTCTCTCACAATTCACCCCGTAGGTAGCATTGGGGTATCCCACAATTCACTCCGTAGGTAACATTGGGGTTCTCCCACAATTCACCCCGTAGGTAACATTGGGGTATCCCACAATTCACTCCATGGGTAACATTGGTGGTTCTCCCACAACTCACCCCATGGGTAACATTGGTGGTTCTCCCACAACTCACCCCATGGGTAACATTGGTGGTTCTCCCACAATTCACCCCGTAGGTAACATTGGGGTATCCCACAATTCACTCCGTAGGTAACATTGGGGTTCTCCCACAATTCACCCTCGGCAGTATTTCATTTCTAAATGGTCTTTGTGGCTGAACCCTATATAGATGTATACAGTGGCATCGTATAGCGGTTCGGGGTCCGGATCTACTCCCATCATGGGGCGAGAAGATGACCCTGGGATTAGTATCATCCTCACGACCAGGAGGAATCCAGGACACATTTATGTAATGGAAAGGGGAACGATCGAGCCAAACTTGTAAGTGCCTCCGTATATAGGCCTCATAGGTCCGTATTTATTATATACCCTTAGGGTGCATGCACATTACGTAACGCCGGGCGTGTATGAGAGCCGTACACGCCGGCGTTACAGCAGGGCTGCCGAACACTTCCCATTCACTTCAATGGGAGCGCTCGTAAACGCCGCTGTTACGAGCGCTCCCATTGAAGTGAATGGGAAGTGTTCGGCAGTCTGCTGTAATGCCGGCATGTACGGCTCTCATACACGCCCGGCGTTACTCAGTGTGCATGCACCCTTATAGTTATCTGGAGAAAATCGCTATATGTGCCTTAAACCGAAATATTTGTTATAGGAAAGTAAAATAAATAGTCTGGGATTAGAAACAGCGCCACTCTCGCCTATAGGCCAGTTCTGGTATTGCAGCTCATTCAACACCAGACCTAGTCCATAGGCAAGAGTGGCGCCATTGTTTGGGAGCTCGTACAGACCCTTGTGCCTAATCCTGGACAAACCCTATACTGGATATTTGTCTATATCTATTGTCAGGGACGATCTATATAAAGTAGCAGATCTATATCATGATTTATATTCTGGATTCTACAGTATTTATAGAGCAGATAGACGTGCCTTATTATGAAGGAGACTTCTCGCAGCCCGGCACGTTCACTTCAGACGCGGCGCAGGATCCGCAAGATTTTTCTTGCATTTGCTTGTTACATTCCAAAGAGGGAAATCTATAAATGTGCCGGGCTTATATAAGCTAATGGAATATTTCTGTATATAAAATATTTGTAAGAAATGCCTATATAAAGGATATTTAATAAAATATGAAAATTCTGCGCGTCGTGGATTGTTTCAGTCTTTTATAGGAAGATGGGTCGGATTTACTGCAAAGGTCAATGCAAAAGTCATGCCAAATATTGCTGATTTACAGTTCTCTTCCTTCCCTTCACGTAAGTAATTGACAAAAATAAACAATTAACCCTTCTATTTCTGAAAACAGTTTCCACGCAGCGGCCTAAAACTTTTGCACAATATGGTGTTATCCGTTTATTGTAGTCAATCATAAAATAGCAGAAACAATAACGTGAACGGTGAGCCTGTGCCCGAACACCAGGGGATCAGGACGGGTGCAAAGGTAAAATGCAACCCACGAGATCCCCAGCCCTCATCGAAAATGGGGGAAGGGCCATCAGCCATTTTCCATACCTTCTAATCTAGGCTTCCCTAGTAAAGTGCAGAATCTACGACTACCAGATAAGGCGTCATATTAAAAATCTACAACCCAAAAAGCCGTCATATTAGAGCTTTTAGGTCCCGACGAGCGCACCAGACTAAGATCAGAGTCGCGCTTTAGTGCCTGTATCGTACGTGGCGATGGTCCTGTTTTCCTGGACAAGTCCCATGATCAGTAATCCATCCGTACGGCAAGGTTTTTGCAATGCTGACCCAATACAGGGTGTTTTGGAGCTGGTCCCAGAGATGGGCCTTAAAGGGATATTCCCATAGGATTCAAGAGAGATGGGGTTCTGATTTCTGAGTCTTCCAAGGGCCTGTATGAGTGAAAGGACAGGTCGGACATGCTTGATTCCACTCTATGGGACTGCTGAATGGGGGCTTTTGCTTCGCTTCAGCAGTCCTATCGAAAAGAGTGTAAGAGAGCATGTGCGACCTGTCCATCCATTCATATAGGACATAGTTGGGAGGGTCCCAAAAAGTTGTACCCTAAAGTTATCTGCTATTCTATGTATAGAGAATGACTTAACTATGGGAATACCTTATTAAGTGGCAATCATATGATTTTAACCATCATCCTAGACCCCTACCCTATTAATCTGGGTCACTAAATCTGCGGTCAGGCCCATGTTATGGCCTAATAGACCAATAGGAACCGTCAACAACCCCCCCCCCCCATTAAATTCTATGTGCACATTCCTTCTCAGATGTCTTCTACTTCCTCCAGGTTATAGTCCAGAATGGTATCGTGTCCCTCGAACTTGAAGTAGGCCTGGAATTTCTTCTTCTGCAACAACAGGGGCAACCATATGTCGTCATCTGGCCACATGCCGGCGTAGGGGATCTCGTCTAGTGGAAACCACTGAGGACGCATCTCTGAAAATGAAAGTGGTGTAAAATGAGACAAACATGGCTGCTCGTTTCAGAAACGGCGCCACTCTTGGTCAGAGACCGTGTCTGGTATTGCAGCTCAACCTGATTAAAATCCACAGCAGTCTACAGCAAGTCTCAGCATGTTTTATCGCCTAGTGGACAAAGTTAGAACTGCAGGATTTGGGGAATTTTTTTAATAGAAAATTTTAAAAACATGACAAAAATAATAAGTCATCTTTTGACAACACATTCCCTTTAAGGCAAGAAGTGATAGTATTATGTGCAGATCCCATAGAGTGTCACTTACCTTCACTTTCAGTTGGTTCCCCTTTAAACTCATCTGTTCGGAAGATATGGACGTCCAACAACTCGGTGCTACCGACAAACTCAAACTTGATGTTTCCGATTTTCTGGAGGGTGTCGGTAGTCAGACCACTCTCTTCCCAAAGTTCTCTGTACAGGGAAACAGAATGAAAGAAGCGATTACCATCGTAACATCTCCCATTGTTGTTATCGTATCCTCTCCAGTTTACAGTGGACTACTACAGGAGTTGTCAGGAGTCTCGGTTTGTTATGGGATAACACGAGATACCGGACACCCCATAAACAGCTGTTTGTCCTGAATGTGTGAGCCTCCAAACTGTCTACCATGAACAGCGCCATACATTGTACAGTGGCTGCGTTTGGTATTGCAGATCAGCCCCATTTACTTGAATGGAACTCAGCAGTAAACACGCCAATGAATGGGGGCGACAAGGCCAGTGCTGCTTCCCCTTCTACTCTAATTGGTTGGGGTGTTGGATGTTGGACCCCCACTGTTTTGAGATTGATGACCTATTCTACACATAGGATATCAGTATATAAGTCCAGGAAAGACCCCTTTAATATCCAGGGTCCCTGTGTGCCTCATCTGTGGTATTTCCCGGGCCCACTGAATTGAGTCGCCATCTGTGCAATGAACACCTACAAGCTCCGCTTTGCTCTGGCTGATATTGCTGCGTCCATTTGACATAATCCCTCTAATTCTTTCCAAATGAAAAAAAATGCTCCAAGCTCGACTTTTCGGTTTATAAACACGGACTCCATTAGCATTAATGGGGTCCCCTTTGGCTCCGTTTGTATCCACCATTTTCGTGCCCCGGATTTCTGGAAAGACGGTGCAGATGTGATCTAAGCATCAGACTTCGGGGCCTCATGGATGTCAGAGATGCGGGCTGAGACGCCCCTCTTGTAGACTCAGCTGCTGCCCCCACCCTCAGGATTGCCCCCTCCCCCCATGTATCACATGGCTGCCCATCCATCTCCTTGCATTAATCTTTATTCACCTTTTTGCAGCGTCCTCGATGGTTTCTCCTTGGTGCACTTTACCGCCAAAGCCATTCCAGCGCCCGGCACCGAAGCCGCGTTTCTTCATGCCCAGCAGAATTCTCTGTGGTTGGACAACCATGACGAGGGTCAGCAGCTTTGATGTGAACATGGCCTAAAAAAAATTATATAAAATGAAGAGAACACTGCAGCTCTGTCTGTCTCTGATACTCTCCTAGATTAGATGAGGAATATTTCTACTTGCACCTTTCCAGAAGACATTAGGGAAGTAGGGCAATGCTTCATCTCTCCTGTGGGGGCGCTGCAGGGGGCTAATCCTTTCCTGTAGGGTTCCCCCATAGATTACATCTTATTATAACTGTCACAGACCTGCTCACTCTAATGGTCAGGGCCAGTCACGTGACTGCTGTATACAGCTATATGTGACAGCTGGTATATACTGTATACTCCTAGTACAGACACTTTACCTGTGCAGGATTCTCTATGGGATTCATTCCCGGCCACTCACACGTGCGACTCACCCGCGGGAACTCAGATTGACGATCACATGACCTGACATGCCGCCCCCGGCCGCCATATTAAGTATGGGCAGCCACTCTCCTAGTCAGAGTCATTATACGTATACTGTATATAATATGTTAATACGTCATGACCCTGTTATCATCTAGGACTGAAATATTATTTTGTGCCATTTTCACCGATTTCCTTTTGCCGTTTCCCTTTACAAATATGGCGGACGCCGCCTCAGCTGGCCTGACTGTACTGAAGTGATTCTGTATGTACATTACACAGGGAGATATACTATTGTCTGGGGTTAAGAGGCTTTCTGGTACTTTTTACATCAGATTTTCAATCTTTCTCAGATGTGGCTTTTACCTTAACAAAGATGGCGGACTCTGTGCCTGACTCCTTGCCGTCGTCACTATGGAGAAACAAATATGGCGGCTGCTGTGACCCGGTGAGTGTGATGTGAACGACTGAAATGCTTCATTTGCCCTCTGTGGGATGTGTTCAGACTATGGCAGATTTTCTAGCAATCCCTATAAAGACGCTGATCTAGTGAGGCCAGTATGGTGGCAGCAATGTCCAAGTACTGTATACAGACACAGAGCCATTGTTCTGCAGCAGCTCAGGTGTATTATGAGGTTCTGCAGCAGCTGAGGTGTGTATTATGAGGTTTTGCAGCAGCTGAGGTGTGTATTATGTTCTGCAGCAGCTGAGGTGTGTATTATGATGTTCTGCAGCAGCTGAGGTGTGTATTATGAGGTTCTGCAGCAGCTGAGGTGTGTATTATGAGGTTCTGCAGAAGCTGAGATGTGTATTATGAGGTTCTGCAGCAGCTGAGGTGTGTATTATGAGGTTCTGCAGCAGCTGAGGTGTATTATGAGGTTCTGCAGCAGATGAGGTGTGTATTATGAGGTTCTGCAGCAGCTGAGGTGTGTATTATGAGGTGCTACAGCAGCTGAGGTTTGTATTATGATGTTCTGCAGCAGCTGAGGTGTGTATTATGAGGTTCTGCAGCAGCTGAGGTGTGTATTATGAGGTTCTGCAGAAGCTGAGATGTGTATTATGAGGTTCTGCAGCAGCTGAGGTGTATTATGAGGTTCTGCAGCAGCTGAAGTGTGTATTATGATGTTCTGCAGCAGCTGAGGTGTGTATTATGATGTTCTGCAGCAGCTGAGGTGTGTATTATGAGGTTCTGCAGCAGCTGAGGTGTGTATTATGAGGTTCTGCAGAAGCTGAGATGTGTATTATGATGTTCTGCAGCAGCTGAGGTGTGTATTATGAGGTTCTGCAGCAGCTGAGGTGTGTATTATGAGGTTCTGCAGCAGCTGAGGTGAATTATGAGGTTCTGCAGCAGATGAGGTGTGTATTATGAGGTTCTTCAGCAGCTGAGGTGTGTATTATGAGGTGCTACAGCAGCTGAGGTTTGTATTATGATGTTCTGCAGCAGCTGAGGTGTGTATTATGAGGTTCTGCAGCAGCTGAGGTGTGTATTATGAGGTTCTGCAGAAGCTGAGATGTGTATTATGAGGTTCTGCAGCAGCTGAGGTGTATTATGAGGTTCTGCAGCAGATGAGGTGTGTATTATGAGGTTCTGCAGCAGCTGAGGTTTGTATTATGATGTTCTGCAGCAGCTGAGGTGTGTATTATGAGGTTCTGCAGCAGCTGAGATGTGTATTATGAGGTGCTACAGCAGCTGAGGTTTGTATTATGATGTTCTGCAGCAGCTGAGGTGTGTATTATGAGGTTCTGCAGCAGCTGAGGTGTGTATTATGAGGTTCTGCAGCAGCTGAGGTTTGTATTATGATGTTCTGCAGCAGCTGAGGTGTGTATTATGAGGTTCTGCAGCAGCTGAGGTGTGTATTATGAGGTTCTGCAGAAGCTGAGATGTGTATTATGAGGTTCTGCAGCAGCTGAGGTGTATTATGAGGTTCTGCAGCAGATGAGGTGTGTATTATGAGGTTCTGCAGCAGCTGAGGTGTGTATTATGAGGTTCTGCAGCAGCTGAGGTGTGTATTATGAGGTTCTGCAGAAGCTGAGATGTGTATTATGAGGTTCTGCAGCAGCTGAGGTGTATTATGAGGTTCTGCAGCAGATGAGGTGTGTATTATGAGGTTCTGCAGCAGCTGAGGTTTGTATTATGATGTTCTGCAGCAGCTGAGGTGTGTATTATGAGGTTCTGCAGCAGCTGAGATGTGTATTATGAGGTGCTACAGCAGCTGAGGTTTGTATTATGATGTTCTGCAGCAGCTGAGGTGTGTATTATGAGGTTCTGCAGCAGCTGAGATGTGTATTATGAGGTGCTACAGCAGCTGAGGTTTGTATTATGATGTTCTGCAGCAGCTGAGGTGTGTATTATGAGGTTCTGCAGCAGCTGAGATGTGTATTATGAGGTGCTACAGCAGCTGAGGTTTGTATTATGATGTTCTGCAGCAGCTGAGGTGTGTATTATGAGGTTCTGCAGCAGCTGAGGTGTGTATTATGAGGTTCTGCAGCAGCTGAGGTGTGTATTATGAGGTTCTGCAGCAGCTGAGATGTGTATTATGAGGTTCTTCAGCAGCTGAGGTGTGTATTATGAGGTTCTTCAGCAGCTGAGGTGTGTATTATGAGGTGCTACAGCAGCTGAGGTGTGTATTATGAGGTTCTGCAGCAGCTGAGGTGTGTATTATGAGGTTCTGCAGCAGCTGAGGTGTGTATTATGTTCTGCAGCAGCTGAGGTGTGTATTATGAGGTTCTTCAGCAGCTGAGGTGTGTATTATAAGGTTCTTCAGCAGCTGAGGTGTGTATTATGAGGTGCTACAGCAGCTGAGCTGTATTATGAGGTTCTGCAGCAGCTGAGGTGTGTATTATGAGGTTCTGCAGCAGCTGAGGTGTGTATTATGAGGTTCTGCAGCAGCTGAGGTGTGTATTATGAGGTTCTTCAGCAGCTGAGGTGTGTATTATGAGGTGCTACAGCAGCTGAGGTTTGTATTATGATGTCCTGCAGCAGCTGAGGTGTGTATTATGAGGTGCTACAGCAGCTGAGGTTTGTATTATGATGTTCTGCAGCAGCTGAGGTGTATTATGAGGTTCTGCAGCAGCTGAGATGTGTATTATGAGGTTCTGTAGCAGCTGAGATGTGTATTATGAGGTTCTGCAGCAGCTGAGGTGTGTATTATGATCTGCAGCAGCTGAGCTGTATTATGAGGTTCTGCAGCAGCTGAGGTGTGTATTATGAGGTTCTACAGCAGCTGAGATGTGTATTATGAGGTTCTTCAGCAGCTGAGGTGTGTATTATGATCTGCAGCAGCTGAGCTGTATTATGAGGTTCTTCAGCAGCTGAGGTGTGTATTATGATGTTCTGCAGCAGCTGAGCTGTATTATGAGGTTCTTCAGCAGCTGAGGTGTGTACGAGGATGTTCTACAGCAGCTGAGCTGTATTATGAGGTTCTGCAGCAGCTGAGGTGTGTAATAGGAAAAACGGTTTTGCGGCAGAGAGCATAAAACACTCACCACCGCTCACAACCGGACTCGGTCTGACAGCTTTCCGTCTTCTGCATGCAGAAGACGGAAAGCTGAAAACGGACTCCGGCGCAAGTGTGAGCCCAGCGTTACATATTAGGAAATCTAGACCTGAGAAATGTTCTGTTACCTGAATCCGAACTAAAGATGGCCAGAAAGGCTCTAATATATATATAGTGCTGTATACACGTCCTAAAGGTGCACAATCCGCTGCACAATATACTGAATAGTACTGTATACACCGCCCAACCGTCACGGATTCTGCGGGACATTCCCGAATTTGGTGTCTTGTCCCGCAGTCCCGGTCAGCAGGAGGTATGCTCTAGGGTTGAGCCGATCTTCAGATTTCAGTATCGTTTTTAAAACCGATTTCCGATTATTTTCCATCCGATCCTAATGCAAGTCAATGGGATTTTTTAATGATCGGACATCGGATTTTAAAAACGATCCTATTCACCACACAGCGTGGAGTCCAAAAATTGAAGGCTTCAATTTTTAGACTCCACGCTGTGTAGTGATTAAAAAAATCCGCCCGCTACTTAGTCCCCACCCTGCTGTCCGGTTACCTGCACAGAACCGCTGCCGCTCACCGTTGTTCTCCGTCCTCTCCTTTCTCATTCACATGCCTGCAGAGCGCCCCCGCCTCCCTAGGCTAGTGTTACTGATGCTGGGAGAAGGCGGGGCTTGTGGCTTAGGAGAGTGTGGGAAGGTACAGGGTGGGGAGACATGAGTACATGGTTACACCCGGGCCTAGGCTCATCCTTTGGTTTTCTGCTAATTTGCTTAGCTAGGCAGAAATATAGCATCAGTGCATAACAAGGATGATCTGACATTCAGGAGGTCTAGGAAAGCTGGGTGGCGCACCTCGTGGAGCAGGAGTGCCCAATACGTCGATTGCAAAGGAAGTATGAGTCGATCTCAGACATCCTCAGTATTAGACTGCTCCCCACTCTCCGTGTCCGCCAGGCAGCGCCGCACCTCTAATGAGGCGAGGTGAGGCGCCCGCCTCGGGCGGTGCACGGGAGGGGGGCGGTAGCCCGGGTGATTTTTATTTTTTTTTACTTTTTTATTTTATTTTGAACCAGCGTAGGGGAGTTGCTGCTTTCCTTGCGCTGGTTCAGACGTCTACATATCGGCGTAGGTGGCGTCATTACACCGCTTACGCTGATACATAGATGTCTGACTGCTGAGAGAAGAGGACCGCGGGGGCAGCAGCAAGATCGGTAAGTATAATAACTTTTTTTTGTTTTAGAATTTTATAATATTTACTAACCTCCCCGGACCTGCTCACTGCTGCCCCCGCTTCCCTTTGTGCTATAGGCCGCAGAGGCCGGCAGTGAATAGACCTGGCCCAGGCCGCAATCCCACTACCGCCATTATTATATTCGGGGGTCTTTTCAGACCCCGATTAAAATAATCGGAGCCCCAGGGGAGGTGAGGGAACATAATAATCACTGTTACTTACATCTGCGGGATCCGATGTTAATCCTAGCAGGCTTCGGGCCTATATGGTAATGTCCTAGACCACGTGATGTCTGAGAATTACCATATAGGCCCGAAGCCTGCTAGCAGTAAAGAGGACCTTTCATGGGTTTGGCACAGGCAGTTTTATATACCGCTTTCACAATCTGTGCCCCGGGTCAGTCCTCAGGCAGCAGAGCGGCTAGGACCTGTCATGTCCGCTCGCCAGTGGCTAGCAGATCATTTTGACTTGGTCATTTTATAAGTAGCTCGCATGCTGAAAAAGTGTGAGCACCCCTGTCGTGGAGGCTGCGGACACGGCCATCCAGCTTTCCCTGTCATATGTCTGTGCAATAAATCTGAAAACCAATGTATAAAGAAGCCGGCACAAGTCAATACCTAATGAAGCACACCTGCCGTTCAGAAGCCTAGGAAAGCTGGCTGACAAATTCAATACAATACATGTTGTCATACAGATCTCTGCATCCACTAAACAGCACACTTGGTTTTGCAGCAATATAAGAGCAAAGAAAGCTGGACAACCCTGTCATGGGAATTGGAACCCAGCTTTCCCAGACTCCTGAACGAGAAGCCAACTACTATGTATACAGTTAGTATGGGATATATACCTGTACAGCTAGGCAGAGGTCTGGACACAGCTCAGTGGTGACCCTGTAAGTAATGTTATGGTTGTCATAGGAATTGTCATCCAGCTTTCCCAGAGTCCTGAACGGCAAACCTATATAGTTATAAGGCTCAATACAACTGAAGGATTTCTTATCAAGTAAGTGGGCCATCTCAGTGTTGTTACCCAGCTTTCTGCACCAGTGACCCTCTGAGTAGTAAGATAGCGGCCACTGCACCAGTTATACTGTTTGGGGGCAGTAAGGGGGGTATTACATTGTGCAGGAGGCACATAGGGGTGTTATACTATGTGAGTTAGTGGCAGGCTGGAGACCAATAACTTTCGGCCCCCCATTCCCCCTCCCCCCACACACTGTTTTTAATGACATTGGATCCTAAAGCTCGGGCTGTACAGCGCCCCCCTCAGGCCAGAACCCTATATACAGAAAATCACGGGGTGGAAACACGTCTTAAAAATGAGACTGATTTTTATTTTAAATGAGACACATTTGTATTATATTACTAATTTTCGGGTTTTGATGCCCTCAGAGATGAAGGGATGTGAAGATCTTGGATCCTTGAGGTCTGGGGCATCTGATCAGATCTGGTCAGGAAGATTTTGGCTTCGTCGCCTCCTTGTATTGAGTCCAAGCTGAAATATAGAGAAAAACAAATTAGTACAACGAAAACTCAAGATGGAGAGGTACAGGTGGGGGTGGGGAGGAGGTCGGATCACGTACCTGGACGCATAGAAGATGCAGAGGATGAAGTTGTGGAACATCCAGGTTAGGAGATCACTGGAGGTGGAGATCCAGGTTAGGAGATCACTGGAGGTGGAGATCCAGGTTAGGAGATCACTGGTGGTGTGGAGGCTGCTGCTGCTGCTGCGATTTAACCAAATAAACTGCACAGTATGGTGCAGAGCAGGTCCAGTGGGTCAGTAAAGGTGGCGACTGCTATTAGGACCTCGATGGTGGTTGTCAGCCAGGCCAATGGATCGCTGTGGTCCATGATCCAGGTGAGTAGACCACCGCTCACTATCCCGGTGACGTTGGTGAAGGTGGTGGCTGTCCAGAGGAGAAGGCTGCAGCAGATCAGGCTCCATTTGATGACGGTGACGATGTTGCTGCCCCAGCTGATCAGGTCCGGGCTGGTGATGGTATATGTCATGTTGCTCCATTCGCTACTGATCTCCGGCATAATGTCAATGTAACTGAAGTCTGCAGTCCAGAAAGATTTTTGGGTGACCCAGCAGATGACAAATGTCTCGGTGTTGAGGAGTCTTAGGAAGTAGCTGCTTAGGAGCAATGTGACTGTCCAGTCAGTGGTGAATATAAATGAGCAGTCGGTGGAGGACATAAGGTCCAGCAGATGTTGGGAGCTGACCATTAGCCAGTCCATTAGGTCCATAACTGCAGATATCCACTCTGCTGCGTCACCAATCCAGGTGGTAAAGGCCAGGAGGAGCTTTGGTGCCGGTAGCCAGGCGAGGATGTTGTTTATCACGGTGACCCAGGTGAGTTGACCGGCTGTGTCCACAATCCACTCCTGCTGGTCAGAGGTTGTGGCAATCCATAATGTGAAAGCTACCGCCAAGATGTAGGTGGTGATGGCCATTTTGAACACAAAGAAAATTAAGAGAAATATACCAAACTTGCAAATACACGAGTCGTGCGCGCGCTAGTTTGGAGTCACACAAGACAGAGACCCTGGGCCTGGGCACCCACAATTATAGGCCGTCATGTCAAGAACCATTGCGTGTCATAAGGGGGTTAGAATGTGATATCACAGGCATGAAGGTGTCATCAGGGGGTTAGAATGGCGGCTAGGCCCGTAGGTCTCTGATGTCACTGCGGAATGTGATGTCACCAGAGCCGAGGGTTGAACCTATCACCATTACAGGGGCTGTTCATGATAACTAGAAATCCCTACACAAGTCTGAGCACCGTCCTACTTTGTAAATAACATCATTTATCAAATATGGATAGCTACCCATACCCCTGGAGTGGGAATATTAAACTGGGGGCAGATGAAGGGGGGCAATTAAACTGGAGGGGGAATTTAAACATTGGGGGTCACCGGAGGAGCACATTAAACCATGGGAGTAGCTAGAGGTTTAATGTCCCCCTCTAGTTGCCCCCAGTTGCCCAAATAGAAAGTGCCCACGGGGCCAGCATTGTACCTACAAACCCATATGTATTCTGTAACAGTCTTCGACACAGTAGCCTGGAGTTATTGTCAGGCCCTAGAAAGTGGCCAAAAATAGCAAATCTCAGGTCCTGCCCCCTGGATGCCACTTAGGCAGTGGCCGAAGAGGGTTGAAGGTGTCACAATCCAGCAGATTTACTAAAGCTCATGTCAGAAAACTGTTGAGTTTGAGTCCATTGACACAGAGGTTTTTGGCAAGGAAAAAAATCCGCTTCAGGAATTAGGAAATGTTTTTTTCCTCCAGCACAGTGTATGGGTCTTGTAAAATCGCTAGCGGTTTTCCCACGCGTTTTCTGCCAATTCCACGTGGATTTTCCGCCTCCCATTGACTGCGTTGGTTTTTGCAGGCGGAATCTGCCTGAAAGAAGCTTTTTTTTTTCCCCACTAGTGGAACCCATAGAAATCTATGGGGAGGCGTTTTTTCCACATGGATTCTGAAACGGATTCAGTACCAAAATCCTCGCCAAAAAGCACAGTGTGAATGGACCCTTATACCACAAATCTAGATTTCAGTTCAGACGCACCTGCATGTACAAGAATTATTACGAGACCAAAGCCTCCTCCTTGCACCTGTCTAGGAATTCCTTATCACTGGTGTAAGAAATGCAAGTCTTAATAAATTCCCCCTATCACAAAGTTAAAGGGGTTGTCTGCAAAATACTCAAAGAGGACAGGAAGATGAGGAATGAAAAAAACAAAACAAAACATACTGACCTATCCCAAGGTGCTCCATTGTCCCCCGCTGCTGTCTGATCTGGCGGTTCCCCAGGATTTGTCCCAAGGTGCTCCAGTGTTCCCCACTGCTGTCCGATGTGGCGGTTCCCCGGGATTTGTCCCAAGGTGCCCCAGTGTCCCCCCCTGCAGTCCGATCTGGTGGTTCCCCGGGATTTGTTCCAAGGTGCTCCGGTGTCCCCTGCTGCTGTCCGATCTGGCGGTTCCCCGGGATTTGTCCCAAGGTGGTCCGGTGTCCCCCCCTGCAGTCCGATCTGGCGGTTCCCCGGGATTTGTTCCAAGGTGCTCCGGTGTCCCCCCCTGCTGTCCGATCTGGCGGTTCCCTGGGATTTGTCCCAAGGTGCTCCGGTATCCCCCACTGCAGTCCGATCTGGCGGTTCCCCGGGATCTGTTCCAAGGTGCTCCGGTGTCCCCCGCTGCTGTCCGATCTGGCGGTTCCCCGGGATTTGTTCCAAGGTGCTCCGGTGTTCCCCACTGCTGTCCGATCTGGCAGTTCCCTGGGATTTGTTCCAAGGTGCTCCGGTGTCCCCCGCTGCTGTCCGATCTGGCGGTTCCCTGGGATTTGTCCCAAGGTGCTCCGGTGTCCCCCGCTGCTGTCCGATCTGGCGGTTCCCTGGGATTTGTCCCAAGGTGCTCCGGTGTCCCCCGCTGCTGTCCGATCTGGCAGTTTCCCCGGGATTTGTTCTGGTGAAAGTCTTCGCTGCACGAGATCACTGAGGCCAAGGAAAGGAACCAAGACATAACATACATCACCTGTGACATCCCATCTCCTTTCCTGAGGTCTCTGTGGTCATGTGTGGCGATGTCTTCAGCTGGAACATTTTCTCATGAGCAGCTGGACCAGACCGCAGTGGGGAACATCAGAGCACCAGGAATAGGTGAATGTATTTTGTTTTTTTTCAGCTTCCTCGGCCTCCTTGTGGAAAACCGTATTTCCTGGAGGACCCCTTTAACTGGGACTTACCCCTGCACGTGGCCACTTTTGCATGAAATAACCTTTAGGAGACCAGTGTAAAGCTGCACATCCTGCAACCAGCGTAGCCGAGAACCGCCACATCTGCCGCCGTTATAGAGCCAGCCGCTACCGACACCATTTTTTCCTCGAAGTACAAGTAAAAAAAATCCACCTTCTATAATTGTATTTGTAAATCTCCTGCAAATATTGGAGAATATTCATTGCATAAGATGAAACATTTATGAGCATATAGAAGGTTCTGACATCCATAATGGAAGAATGGGGCCTCCGAGGCCGTTCATTATCATATAAAGGACTGCTTGCGCCCATATTACCTGCGATTTAAAGCCGCTATAAATGTGCAATAATGTTTTTACGAGAATCTGTCCCAATGGGGAGAAGAATAATTCTGTGTATTCTGCCTCTAAAAGTCCTTGTCTTATCATTAAAGTGGTGTTCTGCAATGCAGCCACAATACGGAGCCTTGGAGATCCCAACCCCGGTCACCAGGACTATGGCCAGGATCCAGATGGCGTCTTAAAGGAGAACAACCAAACATGTTATATAGAAAACCGCTGATGTTAAAAAAATGGGAAAGTTGTAATAATAATGATATTGTTCTGTATCAGTAGTAGAATCTGCAGACTTTAGATTTTGCAGCACTTCTATCCTTGTGTCCCCATGACAACACTTACAGGCTGTGTTCTGTTTTGGGATACCGTAGGTGGAGAGTTGATCAGTGAGGTTACAATACACACTTGTCACTGATGTCATTGCATTGATACAGTAAATATATATATATATATATATATATATATATATATATATATATATATATACACATATATGTGGGGGTATTTTGTTTGGGGTTGTCCAGTTGTTTTTTTTTTTTTTTTTTTATTGTTGACCCATCTTCTGGATAGATCATTAGTTAAATATCAGAGGGGACCTATGCTGATCAGCACGCGAGTGCTGTGACCCCTTTACTATTTACATTTCTCAGCATTTGTTTCCCAGTGGCCATTTGGTGTGACTACAGCCTCGTCCTATTCACTTCTATGGACTGTAACCACATTGCACAGTCGCTGTGAAGTATATGGTGTGCAATGCAAGCAGAGAAGGGGTCTCGGCGCTCAGTCGCTTGCTGAAGCTCCTTCAAATAGCCGATCAATGAGGGTCCCAGGTGTCAGACCCCCACTGCTCTGGTATTGATGACCTATCTTGTCATCAATAAAAGTTAACTTGACAACCCCTTTAACGAATTGGACAACCCACAGAGGAGACGGGGAAGGTGAAACTTAAAAAAAAAAAATCATACCTGTCCCTGGAGCCCACCGCTGCTGTCTGTTCAGGTAAGCAATGTGTCTTCACCACCAGAAGTCCTGCAACATATATGACCACTGATATGATATATGACCAGTGATTGTCCTGCAAGTTCTACTTTTTCATCAGATGGTTTCAGTTTAAACATCATGGACAAATCCCCTTTGGTGACACCTTTGGCGTCTGTTTTAGGGGGTCTGTGTGGCCATTGTTCTGGTCTTTCAATGGACCAGAACAAGGGACGAACAGGCACAAATGTGAACACCGCATTAGACTCCATTCAGATAACCAAGCTTTACAGCCATGGGGTGTCCATGAGCCATGAAAAAATATCATTGCAAAAAATGGGCAAATTGAGAATCAGTATGGTCATATGAATGTAGGCTTATTGTGTCAGGGCACACTATGTCACTGTTATGGGGGCACAATGGTTGCTGCTGTTATGGAGCACGTTGACGGTCTATATTATGGGAGCTCCCTGGATTTCTCTGCAGTATATGTGGATTTCACTGCGTATTCTCCATCAGTAAGTGAATCAATGTCACATGGATCTGCAGATATATATGTTTCTGCAACAGACTGCACTGGGGATTTTTCCCACAAAAAAAAATTAAAATCTTTGGAGCATTGTGGAATAGGTATGACTTGGTGATAATGGAGAATGTAATGTATTTGCAGCCTTTGGCGGACACCACCTTCCCTATTACACTGCCGGAGCCTGCACGTTACTCTTGGTGCACAGAAGGCCAAGACGGGGACAGAGCAGATCTGGCTTACCAGGCAGCAGAGAGATCCCTACGTAAAAGCAGCGCATGCTCAAAATTACCGCTGCCGCAGCGCCTTCAAGCTGCTGGAGATCGACAAGGAACAGAAAATCCTGCAGCCGGGGAACCGTGTTGTAGACTGTGGTGCAGCACCCGGGGCCTGGAGTCAAGTGCTGGTTGATAAAGTCAATTCGTTGGGACAAGGTAAGGAGATACCTCCCAAGTGTCCCTTGTATACAGTCAGCAGCTTCTGGCACCCAAACGTCTGATCTGTGTGGGGTCTGGGTGGCGGAGCCCGACAGATCACATACTGATGACCGATCCTTAAGAAAGGGGCCAGACAAACCCTTATGTCTCTTTTGATAATGGAAATAGATGTGCATTAATAAACTGAACTATATATATGTCATAATTCCTCAATATGTTTTCATTTTTGGAATTGACCCGTCGGTTTAATAACTTCCCCCATTGATACCCACTGTATGTTTTATATAAGGATGTCTTATGCATGGGGCTCGGTCACACCCGCTGTCCTACTTCCATTCACTTCATTATGTTTTATCTCTAGACCCTGCAGTGAGTGTCGGATTTGTCCTGGGAGTTGATCTTCTTCACATAAGTCCGCTGGAAGGAGCGATTTTCCTCTCTAAATGTGACCTTACAGACCCCGCCACCCATAGGAAAATTATCGCCCTCCTCCCTTGCGGAGAGGCAGATGTCATCCTGAGTGACATGGCTCCCAACGCTAGCGGGATAAGAGAACTGGATCACCAGAGACTTGTCAACATGTGTCTGTCTCTCCTGGACTTATCGGACGTCGTCCTGAGACCCGGGGGAAGCTTCTTGTGTAAGATCTGGGATGGAGGAGAAAGCAATCTAATAAGAGACAAGCTGCGGCAGAGATTTCAGCACGTGAAGACCGTGAAGCCTAAAGCCAGCAGGACCGAGTCCGCCGAGATCTACTTGCTGGCAAAATCGCACAAAAATAAGAAATCTTCAAATTGATGCTGCTTGTTCTATATCTGACTAATGCTATTTATCGCAGGTCTGATGACTTGTATTATATGGCGGAGTATTCTAGGTGCAATGCAGAATATTTTTATAAAAAATTATTAAAATTTAATATTACGTAATGTGTAAAATTGTGTATCAGAAATGTGCACAACGCGGGATTGTAGGAGATGAATAGACATGGCTGCTTTGTCCTAGAAACATCACCATCTTTGTCCATGGCTGCATTCAGCCCCATTCACTTGAATTGGCATTTGAGTGGGGCTGAGCTGCACAAGGTTCATTCTATGGCCCCATATTGCGGAAACGCTGCAGAGAAAAGTGTAGTTTTACAGCACCAGCAAAGTGTAGGAGATTCTGGCTGATCCCATCCGCACGTCACAGAATGGAAATGCTGCAACATCACAAACCCAGGCGGAGGTCGTGAGCACATCCCGAGGTATCTCCTGTGTAGTAAATGAGCGCACTATGGGGCGTACAAAAAGACGGGGCTGTGTATAAGCTTAGTAGTGAATTACCACACGGACCACAGACCTTTCTATGCCATTTGATTACACGGTAAGTTTATTAGTTTTCTCCACATTGACATAGAGGGTGAGGTGCGAGAAAAACCTCAATGCATTGCCACTGTGGTCTTTCCCGCAGCGCTTTTTTTGTTGTGGGGCTTCAGGAGGCATTTACACAGAGCCCATGCGCTGATTCTGATGTGGAATTTGCGCAGAAAAAGGAACTCATTGAAGTCAATGGGAGGATTTTTTTTTCTGCGCGGATTCCGCGTCAGAATCCGTGCCAAAATACTCTGCCCCCTTAGCCTTAAAAAGATTGGGCAGAGACCCTACATCAGGTGCATCTATGAGGGCACACACAGGAGGAAGGAAGAGGTGATGGCTGAAGAGAGCCCTCTTTTTAACCCATTTACTGGTTTAGGCTGGGGCCCCACAATCTGGAAACGCTGCAGGAAAAAGTGCGGCATTTTACAGTACTTGCAAAGTGGATGGGATTCATGCGAATCCTATCATAAAAAATCACAGCACAGACGCATTGCAATTTCCAAAACCGTTTCCATAGCATGTCAACTATATCTATGGAAACGGCGGCGGCTTCCCCTTAGATGTAATTGTAACAGAAAGTTTGCGGAGGAAAACTCCATGAACTTTCTGTTCAAAGCGCTGCGGGAAGAACCGTGATGCGTTCACGCCGCGCTTTAACACGGTGTTTCCAGAAATGCTGGTAACAGTGGGTTTATGAGGATACTGAGTGCCGAGCCCAGGGGTGAACCATGGCTTTGTGCCGCCTGAAGTGGACGTCAGAAAGCTGAGCGGAGGGGGTGGGCCGAGCGGAGCGATCGTCTTTAGCAGGCAGAGAGCAGGCAGGGAGAGGACCTGCTCTCTGCCTGAGCGTGAGGGGCGGCCGCTGGAGCAGCGCTGCTCCAGCGGCCTCCTCAATCCACCGCTCGGTGCTAAGCCAGTCCCGGACAGCTTGTCCTGGACTGGCTTAGGTCAGCAAAAATGCCGCCCTCCCCGTGGCCCTGGCATAGCGCCGCCTGAAGCAGTCGTCTCATGGGAGGTGCGGTGCTGGCCGGACCCCACCAGTCTGATATTGATGAGCTTTCCTAAGCCCAGGTCATCCATATCTATTACCCACAAACCCCTTTAATAATCACCTCTAAATCTCATCTCTGCAGGACATTTTCCATAGATAACTATAAATCCACATTAATAAGTAAATCCTAAGAAGTCGCTTACACTATAATAACCCCTCGCAGTGAAATATTCGCTCTCTTGGCATTGTCCACTGATAGAACATCTAGATATGAGGAAAGGTGAGGGAAGAAATATTAGACCTAATCTGTTTGTTTTCTTGTCCTGTTTTTCTGGCATTTTCGCGATTGGGAACACTGACCTCGTGTTATTGCGGTTTTATCTTTCTAAATAGCATTGCAGCGGCAGTATTATAGATGTTGAGGGTTCTCCTTATCTCTGTGGACAATGGAATTAATTGAGATTTCTGTGCAGAACATTTGGGTTGTCTTTTCGCACATTGCATTCTTACGTAAATCTGCTTATATGAAGTAAACAGCGAGAAGAGAAGCTTTGGGAACAAGTTACTTGCTGATCCATGGGGGATCAGGAGAATGGGATGTTCTTGTACCCTCAAAGGAATGGGACGATTGGCCAAATATGTGCGGCCCCTTCTCTATGGGATTGACAGAGATAGCCAAGTGTCTTTTTTTAAAGACAAGATCATTCGTGGACTATTGGATGAAATTTTATACTGTGGAGTTCTGTCTTCAGGTGCCGATAATGATTATTTTGGTAAAATTTCATATTGGGCAATGGCTTTGGTTAAAATCATCCATTATGAATATTAGAAAGGTATGAAGTATCTGTAACACATCACCTCTAGAGATCCATTATAATAACGTTCTATAGCGCCAACATATTCCATAGCACTTTACAAATCTGATACACAATATGAAACGTTACAATGTGGCAAAGAAATTAACACTAGGAGTGAGATTCTGGGCACAAGAGCTTACAATCTATGAGGGGATAGAGAGGACAGAAGAGGAGTGAGAGCCCGGGCACAAGAGCTTACAATCTATGAGGGGATAAAGAGGATACAAGAGGAGTGAGAGCCCAGGCACAAGAGCTTACAATCTATGAGGAGATAGAGAAGATACAAGAGGAGTGAAAGCCCGGGCACAAGAGCTTACAATCTATGAGGGGATAGAAAGGAGGACACAAGAGGAGTGAGAGCCCAGGCACAAGAGCTTACAATCTATGAGGAGATAGAGAGGATACAAGAGGAGTGAGAGACTGGGCTCAAGAGCTTACAATCTATGAGGAGATAGAGAGGACAGAAGAGGAGTCAGAGCCCAGGCACAAGATCTTACAATCTATGAGGGGATAGAAAGGAGGACACAAGAGGAGTGAGAGCCCAGGCACAAGAGCTTACAATCTATGAGGAGATAGAGAGGATACAAGAGGAGTGAGAGACTGGGCTCAAGAGCTTACAATCTATGAGGAGATAGAGAGGACAGAAGAGGAGTCAGAGCCCAGGCACAAGAGCTTACAATCTATGAGGCGATAGAGAGGATACAAGAGGAGTGAGAGCCTGGGCACAAGAGCTTACAATCTATGAGGAGATAGAGAGGATACAAGAGCTTACAATCTATGAGGGGATAAAGAGGAGGACACGAGCTTACAATCTATGAACAGGTAGAGAGGATGCAAGAGGAGTGAGCCCAGACACCAGAGCTTACAATCTATGAGGAGGTAGAGAGGACAGAAGAAGATAGAGAGCCCAGGCACAAGAGCTTACAATCTATGAGGAGGTAGGGGGATACAAGAGGTCAGAGGGCTAGTTTGCTACATTGGTCCATCCATCTAGTAACAGAAATGGTTATATAACTGAAGCTGTCTGAGCCGTCACCAGCCGGGACCTGGGAATATACAGATACTAAGTGCACTATTTATTATTATTATTATTATTATTATTATTATTTCTTACTATTATTTATTACTATGTATTTAGCACAACTTTATGCAAAGGAAGTTTCTTTTGTTTTGTTTTTCCAAATATTTTGCAAACATTTCATCATGAAGATACCTGAAGTGAAATGAATGGAGCTTCATTTAGACAGGGGTCCAAAATCCCCCCGTTCTGCTCCACCATGCACTATACAACCCATTGGGGCAGGCCGGTGTCAGTGGCGCCTTCCATCGCTCCGACACTCCCTGACCGCAGCAGTCATGTCTGGTAGTTGGTTACATGATGACTAAGACCCTGCTGCTGGGACGGCAGGAGAAGGGAGAGGTGTGAGTAAGGCCTTGTTCACACGTCTGCATTTTGCTGTCTGTGATAATTGCGGAGCGCACATGACGCTGCTTTATCTTGTCAATCCATTTTTCAAATATGTGACAAACAGATCGACCTATTTTTTAAAATATTTCCTATATTCCTCTTATGCTCTTAGGTCTGCGACAACTGAATGACACCCGGATGCCGACTGTCCGGACTCATGGACTGAGGAATCTGCTCCAGAGAGACAATAGATCCCGCTTCCATTTTCTGAATGAACACCTTGAAATGATTGAATATGTAAGTGAAATGTGCACGTGTGAACAGAGGCGTACTTTGAATCTCCTGGGCCCCAGTGCAAACGGGGCCCTCGTGGTAGTTAGAATAGGGGGATAGTTTATGTGGCAGAGGGACCTTTGGGGCCCCCGCAGGGTCCAGGGCCAGGGCCTGCTATTCAGGTTTTTCCCAGATAACACCCTGACCCATTCATTTCTCTAGGCCTGTACACATGGATCTGTGTGACAGTCCATGTCGTAAACCTCAGGACAGGGCAATGAATGGGCCCGCAGAGGCACAGCCGGTGCACGGCGCGACATACATGTGCCGTCCTAGCTATGTAATCACAGCTGGCAGCTTGCACATGGTCGTATAAGAGAGCCTTCACACGGAGTAAACACACATGTATTTTTGCAAAATACACGTGTAAAAATACACGTGTAAAAAATATTGACCGTTGACTTCAATGATATTTTTTACGCCTGTAAAAATACACCTGCAAAATGACATTGAAGTCAATGGGAGTCTTATTTTTACACGTGTATTTTGCAAAAATATCTGTATGTTTACTCCGTGTGAAGGCTCCTTAATAGAGGCAGAACGTGCACAGAGGAATTCTGCAGACTTTCAAAAGAAAAACACTGATGCAGATTTTTTCAGCGTATAAGTGAATATACCCTAACACAATATATACACAGTATACACAGGTTGTAAGGCTAAATAAAACACTGAAGAACATGAAAAACTGCATCAAAAACAAGTAAAACCATTGCAGAGCCCTGCTAGTCCAGTCAGTACGGTAGTGCTCCCGGCAGCGAGGATTACGGCAGGGGCTGCTCTCGCGAGACTTGCTGTGGCCGCTCTGAGCGGGATCTTCAGTTCCTCGGCCGGCAGTGTGTGAGGAGGACGCGGCGGTGAGTGGCTGTGTCGTGTCTGCTGCCGGGCACGATGGGAGTTGTAGTACCTCAGAGCCATGATTATACTGTATACAGTTACCTACAGTGCAGTGCCCAGGTGAGGAGCTACAAGTCCCAGCGGCTCTGAGGAGACAGGGGATGATGGGACTTGTAGTTCCCCGGCTTGGTCACGTGTGCAGGCTGACATTACTACCTCTACACTGTCTATACTTCGCCTCAGCACCTGCTCCATGTCCCGGCTGGGTGTTGTAGTGTCACAGCTGCCCTTGCTCTAGACTGTAAGCTCTTGGGGCCAGGTCTGCAGTCTGGCCAATTCTAGCGATGTGGAAATCGGCGACCGCTGCGGTCTGGGTGTCATGGCCGCCCATTAGGAGGCGTTCACACTACCGTTAACCGAATCAGAAAATGCGAACAAAGGCGCTAATGGATCGGTCAAAAATCCCATTGATTTCTGCGGGCTTCGATCTGGCGTCCGTTTTTACCAAATCCGTTATCTTGGCGGTCAAAGTAACGCGGCGCGCAGGACTTGCGTGCATTGAAAATAAGACTTGTGGCGGTCGTCCGTTCTTACCTTCCGTTTTTCTTCTTCTCCTCAGCGTTCGATATGATAAGCGTCCGTTTTCTCTTTCATCCAACAGACCCTATGGTAACCGTAGTGTGAGCGCCCCCTTAGTCGTGGATCATGTTTACATGGACGACCAATATCCTCTGCTTTTGTTTTGGGTTAATAAAGTTTGTTCACATTGTAATGCGAAATTCAGCAGCTTTCTGATTTAGGGGTTCATTCACCCGAAATTTATTCCGACTTCCATGAGCCCTGTATCTCTGTATACGGACAGGAGTGTCTCCCCGAGCCCTGAATCCTCTCTCCTTACTGAAGACACATAGTTGTACCAAGTGTGCGTGTACATGGAGGTGATCGGGAGGAATAGACAAATATCTGTTCTGTTCTCTGAAGGCCGATGAGTTTCCAGTCACAGACAACAGAGATTCCAAACATTTTTATGAATTCTAAGTTTTATTCCCCCTACCTGTCGTGACTAGCTTGTTGTGGTCGCCCTGTGCAGACATTTATGGGTTAATAAGTTAGGGAGTGTGTCAGTATATTTTTGCCCCCATTTACTAGCCCATTAGTTTTGGGAAATGTATTCCTCCACCAAAAACAATCGATGTTTGTTCCATTCTCAGATCTGTTTGAGGCTGAAGCCCCACATGGCGTCAATGCTGCGGCAGAAAAGTGGCGTTTTACAGTACCTGCAGTCCGTTGCGCTTTTAGAAATGGCAGCATGTCAATTAAAGGGATTCTGTCATTAGAATTCTTTCTTTCAGGCCTACCATGTCGGAATAGACTTAAAGGGATCCTATCATTCAGACGACGTTTTTTCTAAGTACCACGTGGGAATAGCCTTAAAAAAGCCTATTCTTCTCTTACCTTTCGTTGTCGTTTCCGCGCCGCCATTCACCTACAATCCCGGTTCTTGTCAGTATATAAATTAGCTCTCTCGCAGCACTGGGGGCGGCCCCAATGCTGCGAGAGAACTCTCTCCAACACCGCCTCCTCTTCTTCAGCAGCGTCCTCTTCAGCCTCTTCTTCCGGCGATGGCTTGTAACCTCTAAGGCCTTGGGCAGAGCAGACTGCACATGCTCATAGGCCACGAGAAAATGGCCGCTTGCATAGTATTGTAAGCGGCCATTTTCTCGGGGCCTGTGGGCATGTGCAGTCTGCTCTGCCCGAGGCCTAGAAGTAAGAAGACGCCGCCGGAAGAAGAGAATGAAGAGGCCGTTCCTGACGAAGATGGAGGCGGCGCTGGCGAGAGTTCTCTCGCAGCATTGGGGCCGCCCCCAGTGCTGTTTGAGCGCTGGGGCCCGACCAAGTGCTGCGAGAGAGATAATTTGCATACTGAGAGAAACCGGGATTGTAGGCGAATGGCGGCGCAGAGAAGACGACGAAAAGTAGGAGACGAATTGCCTTTCTTAAGGCTAGTCCGACGTGGTACTTAGAAAAAATGTCGTCTGAATGATAGGATCCCTTTAAGAAAGGCTATTCTCCCCATACCTTTAGATGTCTTCTCAGTGTCGGCATGCTGGTGATATTCACGGTTTTCACCATATGCAAATGAGTCTCCAGACAGCACTGGAACGTTTCCCCTACGCTCAGACAGCACTGGGGGTGTCCCCTGTGCTGCCTTCTCCAGCGACGCCCTCCATCTTTTTTTTCTCGACCTCTTCTTCTTGGCGTCTTCAACCAAAAGCGCCGGCTGCACATGTGCGGCGGCCATTTTCCTGTGGCCTCCTATGTGATTTTCCGTTCACTGGAGAGTGCAGGCAGCATAGGCGACGCCCCCAGTGCTATCTGGAGACTCATTTGCATACAGTGAATATCACCGGTCATTACTGGCATGCACCATTTTTTTTTTTGGTGCATAATAATGGCCTACAATAGCTCAGCCGTGAGTTGGCGTGACAATGGGGCGGTGGCGTCGGTGCTAATTTTGGTTGGAGTTGGTCCACAGCCCTGATGGCAGAAAAGTGTCTTCACTACAAACCAAAAGTCTTTGACTGCTCTGAGATGTCTTCTGACTCCGGGCTCCGGGGTACAATGTCTCGCTATTAGCCAGTGTTGGTAAATGTTAGTCGTTGTATTAAATTATTAAGGTTTCTTTTTGTTTTCTTAGATCACAGGCCTTTTCTAAAACCGACAGCCAAGATGGATGAAATGGAAGACAACACGACGGTTCTGTCTACTCTCCGGTCTTTTAATAAATTCCTCTCCCAGCCGTTTGAAGGTTCTCCACCCGGTGCCAGCACCTCCAACACCACCGGGGCTTCCTTACAAATGCAGTTTCAACAAAAATTCCAGGTGAATATTTTGTACCTTATTTAACCACTTCCGGACCGCCCATAGAGTATAAACGTTCGGGAAGTGGTTGCCTAGTTCTGACAGGACGTATCGGTACATCCAGTCAGAACACAGCAGCTGCACGGAGATCGTGCAACTACTGAAGCTGGGAGCCGGCTGTAACGTCAGCTGGAGCTCCCAGAGAGAAGACAGAGAAGGTTTATTCCCTTCCCTGCCTTCTCAATGAGTGCTGTATACACGGCTATGGGCGCCGCCATGATGCGGCCGCTCTCTGACCCGGCGGTCACGTGATCCGCCGGGAGCAGCATTTTGCAAGAGCTGCTGGGTCCTACAGGACCCAGATCAGCTCTGTATACTGTGTATACAGTGTGCAGGAGGCAGTATTCCTCCTGCAACTGGGGCTAAATGTACCAGCCTCAGTTCTAGGAGAAATCAGCCTCCAGTACAAAAAACAAAAGTGATCAGATGTCCCCAAAGGTCTCTTATCACCTTATGGGGACACAATCTGAAAAAAAAATATTTAAAAATTAATTAAGAAGTTAAAAAAAAATTAAAATAAAAAAAAAAAAAAAAAAAAGTTAAATAATACGCCAATAAAATTACGTTATTAAAGGTTATAGCTGCACCCCCGACGACACCATATAAAATAAAATTACCGTAATGGAGAGGAAAAACTATTTTATAAAGTTTTTCAGTGACACTTTATAAGTGAAAACCAAACACAATTTCCCTCCTATTATGTTTATATTTTCCCGGATATAAAAAAAAAAAAAAAAAAAAAATTAAAACACCTTCGAAAATAAAAACAACATAAAAATAAAGCCGTATGCGTCCCTGAAAAAAGACGCAAAAATTAGTTGAATGAGATAAATGTTACAGCCCTCTAAACCGCACATACAAAATAAACCTAAAATGTGCCTGGTCCTGGACCACAAAATGGCCCGGTACTGAAGTAGTTAATGCTGTGATGGTCACCAACCAAGCAAATGTGATCCTTGAACATAATCTTATTACCTACATAAAATGTTCAGTCACATTGTGAATTCCTTACATTGCACATGCTGCACTTTTCTTACCATCAATGTTGACGGTATATCTGGTATAGACTACGGATGACAATGTGAACGGAGCCTTATGTACTACTACTTGCCTGCCATTCACTGTAGTGACCAGAGTAATACATGAGCCGGGCCCACCACAGTGTTGGCTGCTCTTATTTTGGGGCCTTTCAATTTGACTAATGGAGATGGGTCCCACTAGGGTATATGGCAAGGGGTTGTCTATGTATATACACACTCTGTATTTCTTGTACATAGACTTCAGTATATAATAGTTGACTGTTGCATCTTTTGCTTCCTTTCTTGCAGAATGAGGACCGAGCCGAACAGATCTTCTCGAAGACTCGCCTTATTCAGGTGGAGCGAGAAAAGAATCAGATGGAGCTGAGCTACAAGAGGGCTCGTATAGAGCTGGAGAAGGAGGCCAGTGAAAGCGCCAGGAACTATGAGGTTTGTGCTGAGAAATGACTTGGGCCGGTCTAACACAACCGTATTGATTTTACGGTCCACAAGTTGCTGATCAGCAACATAGACACCGCAGACACAGCCCGTGTCCCGCCGCAGTCGCCCATAGAGTTCTATGGGCAAGTCTGCGCATTGCCGTGAATTCACGGCCTTTACAGACCTGCTGTATTCAGTGCGGAGGCCCGGCACACCATGGATGAAATATCTGGTAGTATAGGAGGCCGCACTGAATATAATGTGTCCGCAATTGAAAACCCTCACGTTATGGCGGTGTAAGACCAGCTGTTACGACTTCTGGTTCCTCTCTTATGGGGATGAGTCTGGTTCTGCTGTGCAGTAATATATATTTATTACGCATTAGGTTGAACATCTTCCAGAACAGGAGTGGTTTTGGTATTAAAAGGATTATTCCTGGTTCATAAACTGTTGGTATCACGAGGATATACTGTCACTTTATGAGCGGTGCGGGTCTGACTTCTGAGACTCCTTTGCCTCATTGCAGTCTATACATAACAAGCGTCTGATGCACTTTTTATTTCTGACACCTCTCTATCATTATGCAGTAACTCCAGTCCTCGTTCTGGCTGAATTGCAGAATAATAATACTATAATTACAGATGAGAAATGAATTAACATAATACAAAGTTACAATTTTATTTCCAGCGAGAAGCAGACAAAAACCACGAGCTTATGACACGCATCAAAGCTCTGGAGGAGAAGGAAATGGACTTTCAAAGTAAACTGCAGGAACAGTCTGAAATGAACAAGTCCTATAGGAAGACAATTGAATCGCAGAGCAAGAAACTGGTGGAGAAAGAGGACAAGCTCTCTGAGGCTAATGAGGTACAAGGACATAGTGACACATCTATGACGTGCCGCATAAGGCGATATACACACCACTGAGTTCATTTATCCCTCTCCAGATACTGCTGCTGGTTTGGGATGTCGCTTCCATCTGACGGATTCCTTTTAATTTTTTTTTAATTTATGTAGATTGTGAGGCCCCTATAGGGATAGATGATATAGGGATCATAATGTACATTTTTTTTCCTATCAGTATGTCTTTGTAGAATGGGAGGAAATCCTCACAAACACGGGGAGAACATACAAACTCCTTGCAGATGGCGGGATTTGAACCCAGAACTCCAAGGCTGCAAGACTGCAGTGCTAACCACTGAGCCACCGTGTTGCCCCAATTCCTTTTAATTTCTTGAGAAAATGGTGTCGGAGAACTTGTCCTATACTGTATCTTAATATTCTAATGAGAAGGCATTAAAGCTAACATGGATTATGAGAACCGTCACATGCAGATGTCACACGTTTTATCCGGTAGCGCTCCACTGACGTTTTGTGTTGCACCAGGATGTTGTGTCATCACATACAGGTCCATATTTGCCACTAGGTAATGGTAATATTGAGTTACAGTATACATTATGGCGGTATTATTCAGCCAATGCATGGTGGTTTTAGCCAGTCGCTGTAAGCAGTGTATTTAGCTACAGTATGATGTTGTTGATCAGTTACGGTATAGTGGTGTTAGCTAGTCACACTAGGTCAGTATTAAAGGGATCCTATCATTGGATAGCCATTTTTTCTGACTAACACGTTGGAATAGACCTTAAGTAAGTCTATTCTTCTCCTACCTTTAGACGTCTTCTCCGCACCTCCGTTCGGTAGAAATCCGGGTTTTCTTCAGTATGCAAATGAATTCTCTCGCAGCACTGGAGGGCGGGTCCAATGCTGCAAGAGAACTCTTCAGCGACGCCTTCATCATCTTCTGGAACACCCTCTCCCTGTGTTGTCTTCTGTCCTGGGTTTCAATCTTCTAGGCTTCGGGCAGAGCTGACTGTGCATGCCTGGGCCACAAGAAAATGGCCGCTTACACCAGCATACTGTGTAAGCGGCCTCAAGAAAATGGCCGCTTACAGCAGCTTACTGAGTAAGCGACCATTTTCTTGTGGCCGTGGGCATGCTCAGTCGGCATTGTCTACCAATAATTGCCGGTCTACACCAGGACCCGCCGTTGTGCCAAGTTATAGCCAGTGGCAGCTCAGCAATTTATGGCAGACCGCAAGTGTTACCTGTGGACACTGCTATAGGTGTAAAAGCAGCTATTTACTAGCGAATCATATTTACTCTAATCTGTTTTTTTAATGACTATTAGGCGATCATGGTGTTAAAGGGGAAAGTTTCTGAACAGCAGTTAAAGGTGATGAACCTAGAGATGCAGCTAAAAACTCAGGAGCTGGAGAAGCAGGAACTGGACAAACTATTGGAGTTTCATCGCAAGTACGTCTTCTATCTGCAATCTCTATGAATGACGTTTATTTGTGTAAATAAGATCCCATCTCAATCACCTAGAAAATGTGAGCGCTGAGCCAGTCTAGAGGGCAGGATCAGACTTTATGCCGATTCCAGCTGTTGTACCAACTTATAAAGTTATCTACTATCAAAAGGATTGGGATAACTTATAATTGTTGGAGTCTGACTATTGGCATCTGGAGAATTCTTCTCTGCTTGTCCTATCTTCATGGAGTGTAAGCCAAGCATGCACCTTGTCACTCCATTCATTCTCTATAGGAATGCCAGTCATAGTCAAGCTTTGCATTCAGCTATCTCTGGTACTTCCATAGAGAATGAATGGACCGGCAGGGCATTTGCTCAGCTTGCCACTCCATCAGGACGAGAGAATCGGAGGCCGGTCTTCGGAAGGTGGGGGTCCGACCACTTTGGCCCCCTCCAAATCATAAAGTGTTCCCCTCTATATCTATACGTTATCCCACAGATATTGACATAACTATACAGCTGCCTCCTACTACAATAGGTGCGGGTGGTACTGGGGGTGTAAAAACCTCACCCTCAATTCTGACTGCAGGTGAAGTGACAGTTGGCTTGTGAGAGTATGGAGCTGGAGTGTCACTCTGGCAGCGGCCATTTTATAGAAGACTGGTCTATCACAGGCAGGCTCCATTGCGACGTGTCCTAGGTATCCATTTAATGGAGTCTGGTTATGGATCCCGTATAGTCACACCTGTAGGCGGTTACAGCCTCTATTTGCATCCATGACGTAACTTACTCTCTCGGCTTCTGTGTGTAAAGCTTGCAGACATGTACATTGGTATCTTTGTGGACGTACACACTAAACATTAAGCAAAATGTGATTCCAACCATGCCTTAGCTGTATACTTGTACTGTATAACATTTTGTGTTTTTTTTTTTTTTCAGAAAGCTGCAGGATAGCGGTGAGAATGCAAAAGTGATGCAAGAACTTCAGGCCTTAAATTCTGAGTATGAATTGAAAATAAAGGTTGGTAAATTACAGATGTTTGTGGCTGGAAGTTGCCATCTTTGCTAACCACAGAATGTATAGAATGCTTGACTGGGCAGCTGTCATTCAGTGATCTGTCCTTGCAAAGCAAGGCCCCATGCACACGACCTAGTGTGCTTCCAATATGGAGCAGAGTTTTCAGTAGAATGCAATCAGATGACACTTGTATAGATATCCGAGGGCATTCTAGGAGGCTTTCGCGTCTATGGTTGCTTCCGGTCCAATCTGTTGCGATGACACTGAGCAGGTTAGGACCTTCTCTATAATCCTCCCCTATAGAGGTGAGTGCACCTGGGTGTCTCTCACTGCCTTACATTGGAAGCGCACTCAGTTGTGTGCAAGGGACCTGAAGCCGACCCACATGTTGTCTAAAAGCATGTAAGATATAGGCATATGCAAAAATAAAGGCCAGGTTTGTTGGCACTGTGACACTTTTTAGGAAACAAATATGGTTTCCGACATAGTGTAACCCGCTGACGAGTCTGTAGAAATGACTGATATTCCAGTGAGTTTACCTTAGATGTCCTTGTCTGGTCCATATGCTCAGTATAAGCACAATTCTTAGGTTACACGCAGTTGCCTTTAACTTTGTTCTTTTGTCTCATACAGACCTTAGAACAGAAGCTGTCCTCTCAGGAGCAGGACGCTGTCATTGTCAAGTGCATGAAGTCTGATCTGGAAAAACTACCAAAGGTTGAGAGGGAACTACAGCAGCTGAGGGAGGAGAATTCTTACTACAGGTAAATCTTTGGGGTTGTCATTGGAACTGGTCCCTTTGGGGTAATAGTATCAAGAGGACCTTTCATGAAAATGTTCTGCCCCATTTAAAGGGTTGATATAATTTTTTGACATGTCCAAAATGAATCAAAAGTTTTAATCGTGAGACCCCCCCCCCCCCCACTTATCGATAAGGGGCAGAAGTTGCCAAGTGGAATTCTGTGCCCATTCCTTTGTGCTTGGTTCTGCCTGGAGTGTCTACTGTGCTGTGTATGAATTCATAGAACATCTTCAGGCTACAAAAGAACAGAAATGAAGGGCCTTGGTCCACTACTCCAGGGGACATGTTGTATTGCAAAGCCACTTAGATTTATCAGACTGGCAACCAGTATTACAGATCACCTCTGTTCTGGCTTAGAGAGAGGGACTGGAGTAGGGGTAACCTTTAGGATATCCAGTACCCTAATAGGGAATATGATCAGGGTTGTTTTTAAATAACTGCAAGCTTTTTTTTTTTTTTTTATTTTTTTTTTAGAGAAACTCCAAAGTGCACAAAATGGGGTTTACACATGTTAGCATCATCCTGGCCTACACAGTCATGTCAGTCCCAATATCTTCAGGAGTTTTCCAGTTTTCTAGTCCATTTTAGGCCTTTTAATCTAAAATGTAAAAACTTAAGATGCAATGCAGACTAAAGAAAACTAGACCAACAGGAGATTTACCCCTAATAACCCGCCCCCCTCTCCTTACCTCTCAGCTATTCCCTCTTCTTACTAGTTTTGATAACATTATAGCCTTTCCCCCACTATGGAGCGGCTTTTAAATAAATATTTGCTGGTGCTTTACTAGATTGAACCGCTGCCGATTTTTCTTGTTTAAGTCGATTTCATTATGCGCCTAATTTTATTTCGCTCTATTCAGGGAAATGAGAGAAAATAATGCGCTGCTGAAAGAAGAGGTGGAATCGCTGCGCAGAGCGGCTGAACGCCACGAGCGGATGAAGGAACAGCTGGTAGCTCTAGAGCTGGACAATGAGGTGGGTGACACATGGCTTGCAGAAAGTAATCTCGACAACTCCTCTCCATGTTATCTGTAAGGCAGGGTCATACATTTAGGAGTTAGATACTGATAAACAGGGTTTATGGTATCCCTTTACAGCAGGAGTAGACAATTCCCAGCACTCCCAACAGCTGATAAACTACAACTCCCAGCATGCATACTTACTTTGCTGTTCTTGGAACTCCCATGGAAGTGAATGAAGCATGTTGGGAGTTGTAGTTTTAGAGCAGCTGGAGAGCCGAAGGTTGCTGACCCTTACATTAGAAGCAGAGCTGAAAGGTTGTCTGCTAGAACTGCTTGATGACAGTGCAGGGGGGGGGTGTAAGTTATATTTCTGCTGGAGGTTGTCTATATTATAGGCTGATAAATGGGTTTTTGCCTTGTTGCATCTTTTGCAAATGAAACAATAGCACAATGAAATCTCCTGCAGAGAATCTGATTCTGAATGTAATGTAATATTTTATATTATAGAAAATACAAAAGAAATTGAAGAACTGGGAAAACACGGAGCAGAGGACGGGCCTCAGCATCAAGTAAGTGCCTAATATGTGATTCTGCGAAGTGATTCCTCTTGTTATTTGCAAACAATTAGGTGTCTGTACAAGAAGAACTTGTACAATAAACACTGGGATGGAACTGTAGATGGCGCTCCTTTTAATATCAGTGTTGTATATGGGTTTCGGTCTTCTTATTGGAGAGACCCGCTCTGATCATAAAGGGATTCCAGTCTTCCAACTGTTTTCACTTGTATTTGTGCACATCAGTCACTGTCAGTTTTTTGTTAGGGTGAGTGATAACCACAGGCAAAAACAAGCAAAAACAAACCTTGCTCCATATGTACAGAACAGCTCTATCCTACTAATGTGATTAAAACATTGGCTACATGGCTTTACAACTGTTATGAATTTATATTCATATACTATATTACACTGCTCTTATCTCAGCTTCTAATAACACCAGGTCTGTTGTCTCTCTGTGTAAACACTCAGCTAACCCTCAGTCCATTATGTACATGCATTTGCATATTATCTGATCTACTCCAGGCAGTGCTGACACACTGGATGGAAAAACACCTTTAATCCAAATTGGCAGTTTACTACTTTTAAACATGACGGGAAAAAGAAAATCTAATTTGTCGCAAAATTTTAAAACAACGAGAGCTATGAAGGAACCAGAAGTCACAGAGTTCTCCTCAAGTGGAGCTGAGGGGGATCATAGGGTGCCAACAACACGCTTATTATATGGTGTCCCAGCAAGCTGCTGAGATTCCGGAACAATCACAGGCACAGTGCGAAGAATGAGTTCAGTGGCACGCCAGGTGCCAAAACGCCGGAGCAGGCGTATCATCGTTGCCAACAACATGCTCATTATATGGCGTCCAAGCGAGCTGCTGAGATGCCGGAACAATCACAGGCACGGTGCGAGGAACAAGTTCAGCAGCAGGACAGCTTAAGAGCTGCCGAAACGCCCGGAGCAGGAAAACCATCAATGGCACAACACACACCAAAATTTCCTCGCATCACAAATGGCCATATAGGCATAAAACCATTGACGGCAGCCATTTGCTGAATATACGCAGATCATCAACGCCAATATCACACAGACGAAGTTGCGGGCAGAGGCTAGTTTTACATAAAAAAGTAAATCCTTAGGTTACACTTGTGTTCTCTATGCCAATAACCTTGTGTACAACAGCTTATTAGGTTTATAAGGTAATTTTTGTGATGGTAGACTTCCTTGTAAGTGCAACTTCTTCCGAAAAGAAAACTTCCGCGACCTCCTGCTTCTTCAGCGTTTATGGAGAACTTGGTGAATTTGCATTCTAGAGACTGTCCTGTATACACCAGGCCGTGTACCGGACCCCAGTGTAGGATGTGCGAAATAATGGTTAGGCCTTATCCACACGACCTTCTGTGCAGGCCAAGGCTCTTCCAAGGTGGGTTCTGATGCTCCTTCTTGGACACTATAGAGCGGGTCCCATTCTGCTCCTTGACATCAGAATGGAATTGAATCCCCCCCCATTTAAATTGATGGGGGACGCTCCATTTACGGCCTGGTCTATCAGCCCACACACGTGTCCGTGTAAATCAAGATCGTGTGTACGGACCCATCGAAATGAATGGGTGAGGCTTCTAGTGCAAAAGTGATTGTGTGGGGGAAGGGGTGTTATCAGGGGTCTTGTGAAGTCCATAAATAATGATCACTGCCGCTTCTCAATGATTTCACTGCTACATTTATGGGAAAATATCGATTTTATAAAGGCAACCGTAATAATAAAGAGAGAAGATAAGAGCGAACACCTGCCCGCTGCCGACTCACAGCGATTTTACTGCCCTGTCTATGACGAGAGTGGGAAGCTTTTTATTTGAAAGGAATAACAAAGACAGCGAACGTCTTATTTCCTCGAATGCTTATTTATTCCTAAATGGGAATATGAGGAGCCGCTGATTTACCAGTAAATGACTTTTGTCTGTTTTCTGCTCCTAATGAAATCCAATTATAATGGATCCATATGTGTTTACGATCTCTCTCGTAATCGCCGGCATCTGTCACTCCTCCACCTCCCTCCCTTCTTGCGTAATGCGAGGCACCGATTCTCGTAGCGTTTCTTCGGTTGCTGGCACTGTTACGCCGCCGTCCTTCCCTTGGTATTCCACCTTAAGTGACTTTCTGGGGGGGAAAAAAAATCACTTTTACTTACCTCAAGCTGTTCATGTTTAATGAAGTCATTTAGCAGCAGGAGACAAATGAAAATGAGTGACAAGGTTTTTTTTTTTTACGTTTTTTTTTTTTTTTTTTCGTTTTTTGCTCCAGTCTAATAACATCTTCATTTGGAAGCGGCGGCGAGATTGTGATTAAGCCACGTAACATGGTGGAAGCTTTCTGGGAGAGATTATGTATTTATTAAAGAACGGTGGGAAAGGGGCAAGAAAATAAATACGTTATTGGCACCCAAGGAAATAATTTATTGTTGCGCACTAATAATTTGCCTTGGGCAGATATCACGCTGTTTCCAATTAAAAATACCCTGCTAAATGCTGGTGGAAAACTAGGAACTGGGGGCGTCCGGGGCACAGGAGAGCGGCGGGTGCCGGGATTCATGTAGTGTCCTAATACATGTGCGTGCTGTCAATGGAGGAAAGAAGCGGGACCCGACGTGTTATAGTTACAGGATTGTGCAAAAGAGTTAGGCAGGAGTGGAAAAATGCTGCAAAGCAAGAACAATTTCCAACATAGAATTGCTAATAGGTTTTTTTTTTTCATCGATATTCGGTGTGACCTTTGCTCTTTGGAGGAGGAGTCCTGGTGTGATGATCCAGCTCCCCACAGATATAGCCCTGATCTCATCATCCTCCAGTCTGTCTGGAATGACATGGAGAGACAGACGGATTGGAGCAAGAAGATCTGGGCTTAGTTCTTCAAGATGGCGGCGGGAACAACCTCCCTGCCCACATCTGCCAAAAACTGTCTGCAAGTGCCAAGAAAGGGTAAAGGTCACACTGAATAGTGATGGGATTTACAGTTCTCTTTTCTTCATTCACTTGATTTTGTTAAAGGTGAACTTTCACCAATTTGGGCACAGGCAGTTCTGTATACTGCTGGAAAGCTGCCCCGGGTAAAGAGCTGTTGGTGCCGGTACCGAAGCTCTTTACAGTCAGAAGGGCGTTCCTGACAGTCAGTGAGGTACGTCCTTCTCCACAGCAGCGCCTATCGCGCTGTACAGTGTGAGTGGGGAGGAACGCTCCCTCCCTCTGCTCTCATTGCTCGTCCATAGACCAGTATTATCAGGAGAGGGAGGGGGCGTTCCTCCCCGCTCACACTGTACAGTGCCATAGGCGCTGCTGTGGAGAAGGACGTACCTGTCTGACTGTCAGGAATGCCCTTCTGACTGTAAAGAGCTACAGTACCGGCACCGATAGCGCTTTACCTGGGGCACAGATTGGGAAAGCCGACAGTGCGCTGAATACAGCGCACTGTCAGCTTTCCAGCAGTATATAGAACTGCCTGTGTCCAAATCAGTAAAAGGTCCTCTTTAATCGACACACACAAACTATTAACCCTTCTATTTCTGAAAGCGTTCTCACTGTGCAGTATTTTCTCCTCACCTGCCTAAAACTTTTGCACCATATTTCTGTGTATGGGTTATATTTTAAGTACACACCCCTTATGCAAAGAAAAATTTTTCTGAATTGATTAAATGTAATCAATAATCTTCCAGGAGGGATAACAGAGGAACAGCACGTCCCAAAGTCCTAAGAGAAGATGGTCCAGGATTGGATGTTCATCAGGACTTGAGACAGATCCTCTTTTCATTCCCCAAAAGGGTTGTTCGGTCAACTAAAAGGTTAGGGCAAGAATTCCCCTAGATTTTTGGTTGACAGGACAACTTCTCAAATAACTTTGCATAAATCGATCAATCGAGCCGATATCCTAAACTTCGCAGAGATCAATCCCTCTTTATGACATGAATTCTGATAGAAGTGTTTTATTGCAGCCACCATAAGAGATTCTTTGGCCTGTGTTAGACGGTGACTATATCGTAGCAGTGTGAAGGAATTTGTTAAAACCAAATGTATTTCTTAAATTTTCCACTAGATGGCGCCACCTCTGCTGACTAATGATTTTCCATCCCATTTGTATTTTGGTTGCGGTATTTAGAATAAGGTTTAGGTATCTGACTGTGACAATGTATCTGAAGTCTTCACATCCTAGGACTGTAATACAGAACAGCGAGCGGTCATAATTAGAGATGAGCGAGTAGTGAACTATTCCAGATTCAATATTCGTTTTGAGTAGAGCCTCAATATCCGACTACTCGATTGAATATCGAATCCCATTATAGGCTATGGGAAAAAATGCTTGTTTCAGGGGAAACCACTATAAGACTAAAGGAGAGTCACCGAGTCCACGAGTAGCAGGAGGAGAGTGTTTAGGAGGAGCGAAGTGCAGTTAAAGCGCACGGACCCCATAGACTATAACAGGTCTGTGCATTGACCAGCGTTGATTGACCGAATGCTATACAGTGTACAGCATTCGGCCAATCAATGCTGGTTCTGCCAGAGGCTCATCTGTGACGAGGCGGAGTCTAAAATCGGACCACAATGGAGACTGCTGTGGACCGGTGTTAGACTCCGCCTAGCCACAGACAAGCTTCCGGCAGAACCAGCATTGATTGGCCGAATGTTGTACACTGTATAGCATTCGGCCAATCGACGCTGGTTCTGCCGGAGGCTCGTCTGTGAGGAGGCGGAGTCTAAGATCAGACCAGAATGTCCAATGCTGGTTCTGAATCAAATCTTTACTGCAAATAGGAGTAGTATTCGATCGAGTACGAGTATTTCAAATACCGTAATATTCTTTTGAATACCTACTCGCTCATCTCTAGTCATAATCTTAATATTGGACTGTATTTTGTTTTACACCTCACAGCCCCGCGTAGATATTATTTTCTGTTATCTCCCTTAGGTGTCGTCGTTGTCCCCCTTTTACATTGATGCAAAGTACTACATTGGTGAAAATGGGTATTTGTGTAGGGGCGAGTACCACATTGGTCATCTGCATTGCACTACTGTGGTCAAACAAGGTGCTCAAAGAATAGGGCTCAGGTCACACCTGTATTGTGCAGTTTTGTGCAGTCAGGACTCATTTTGATTTGAGTCCAAACGAAGTTAAGCAGGAGGCGGTGTGTGGCAAAACCGTTTGGCCTTCCACCTCCGCAGTCCTGGCCTATGGTGGCAATGTTGTCATTAAAATTTTTTGGATTTTAATATTTTCCTGTTACAGTCAACGGGGTCCATCAGAATCTGCCTTGGTATTCATGGCTCTGCTACACACAGACAGCAACTGATTTCTATCCAAATGTTGTCCCCGTGAACGAGCGGTTCAGCTTTCAGACCTGGGTTTGCGTTCAGATTATCCTCCCAAACATTGGGGTTACTCAGTGCGAGTCTCGCGCCGTCGCTTCCGCAAATAATCATGAATAATAGAAGGAATTCCAGCTTATTTCTCTCTTAGATATTTGCTTTCTGTCAGTGAATGGAGTCAGTCTTGTTGCACGACTTGTAAGAAGGTAAAGGCCTTATACAAAGACATTTTTCCGTCTCTAGGTATGGGATCATTTTCATTCACTGACAGCAAGCCTAAATCTTAAGTGTTCAGGAATGGAAACCTCTACATGTAAGAAAGTTTCAGAACTTCTTGTATCCATTGATTTAGTTGTGACAGTCAGACCTCCCTATGATTAACCTTCCCGTCCACTTGACTCTTCGCCTCTATAAATGAGATGAGACGGATTTGATTCTTCCATTGATCATCTTGCGTCTTGCGGGCAGTGACGGATTACAGGGCTCTTAATCTTTGTGTCGCCCGGCTCTGGGTACACCTCAGTAATGGCTCCCACCGCCGCCTCCATGGACCGCTGCCATTCATAGCGGCATCTGGATACTTAGAAGAGATTTGTGGATTAAATCCAAATGTCTTACACGGACTAGCACTTGTTTCCTGCCAACTTTCCAGTGATGGGGCTTTCACTAATAATTGCAATGCAGCTCATTACAAGCCTTAGCTGCATTAAATTGTTCTCCTCAAAAGAAGGTTTTTTTTTTTTTTTTTTTTCCATTATTGTGACTGTCTTTTTTTCCCTTCCGGTCTTAATGGCTAACACATAATGCTGGGGCGCTGTTAATAAGTGCCCGGGCCCAGGGCTGAGCCAATTCTAAAGCACTGCATTAAACAGATTGCAGCTCCAGCTTAAGGGAGCATTGTCCAGGATTAGGTGGAACCAGCCAATGCTGGGGTTATACCGAAATGACAGTATCCTGGAGGAAGCTCTGTATTACCGAACGTGAAGAGAGGAGCCGCTCACTTACTGAAAGAGCATCGACCCCTAAATAACATTAACAAGTCCCATAGATTGCTTATATACCAAATAAATAGTATGTGAGATATAATTTAAAGGGATGTACAGCAAGCAAAAATTATTTTTCCAAAACCTTTAAAACTGCTTAATTTCTCCCCCCCCCCACCCCTACAAAAATCCAAACCCTCAATACCGATCACATGTCAGTGCATTTAGGGTCCCCAACTGGTCCCTACTTTCTGGTTTTTGCACAGAAAATGACTGCTCAGCCAATCAGTGACTTGCCTGGTGTTGGGCTGAATCGTCATTTCCTGTTTGCGAAGATGGATCGGGAAGTAAAAACCAGCACCGACCCAGAGAGGGGGCG
Source organism: Leptodactylus fuscus (assembly GCF_031893055.1). NCBI lineage: Eukaryota > Metazoa > Chordata > Amphibia > Anura > Leptodactylidae > Leptodactylus > Leptodactylus fuscus. Next base: position 7,599,404 of record NC_134272.1, on the reverse strand, counting down.
TCAAGTCAAGAACAGTGATACAGTGTTGGCAAAAAGTATTGGCACCCCTGCAATTCTGTCAGATAATACTCGTTTTCTTCCAGAAAATGATTGCAATCACAAATTCTTTGGTATTATTATCTTCATTTAATTTGTCTTCAATGGAAAACCACAAAAAGAATTGTCAAAATGCCAAATTGGATCTAATTCCACAGCAAACATAAAAATGGGGTGGACAAAAGTATTGGCACTGTTTGAAAAATCATGTGATGCTTCTCTAATTTGTGCAATTAACAGCACCTGTTACTTACCTGAGGCACCTAACAGGTGCTGGCAATAACTAAATCACACTTGCAGCCAGTTGAAATGGATTAAAGTTGACTCCACCTCTGTCCTGTGTCCAAACAAGTTCAAGCTGCCCTGCAGTCCGAGGGTACTACAGTGTCACCCCGTACTATCAGTCAGCGTCTGAATGAGAAGGGACTGTATGGTAGGAGACCCAGGAAGACCCCACTTCTTACCCAGACACAGAAAAAAGTGATGGAGCCAGCGCGGTCACCTCATAGCCCAGATGACTTACAAGCAAACCTCTTAAAAATCTGTTCCAGTGATCTGCTAAAGAACCTGGTAAATGAACACAATAAGATTGATATCTTAAGTTTCTAATCTTAAAGAAGTTTTGCCCTGTCCTGTTTATCATCTTCAGGCTGCACACTGCAATGGCATTCCTCTAGAAGCCAACTCATCAATGCACTGTAGGTGGACATCTCAGAGTGTGATGCGTCCGAGGCCTTAGAGCCCTGTATATATGAGTGTGCATTGTATATAGGGTGTGTGCGTATATATTGAGTTGATATCTTGTGTGTACTGTCTCGGCAGGGTGTGCATGTTTCCATTGTATTACGTGGCGGTGCACATTTCCTATAGGATCATTCTTCTTGCCGCTTCTCTCCTGTTGCTTCGCCTCCCAGGGTGCTCCGTTTTTGCTATTGAAGTAACAAGTGCATTGCATTCAGACGCCTCTCTGAAGGATGGATTCTGTTCCCGCATCTCTGATCCTTGCTTGCTGCAGCCAGATGACACTCTGTGACTGCCCTACTGCCTGCGGCTACACAGATCAAGCTGGAGCCTGCTGATTTTGCTCGGCATAGAGAAGGAGAAATGGGGACAAGACCGGTCTATTATTAGAATCCTTTCTCTTTTTTTTTTAATATTCCTTTTGATGACAGATGACCTACGTGACCTGAAGATTACAGGACAGGGTTTACTTTAAAGGCTCCTTTTTTGTGGAGGCTCTGTTACTTAGAACTAGGTTTTCCCTTTAAAAATATATATTTTGCATGCAGATGGGGAACTAGGTTGGCAAAAAATAAATAATTACACATATCCCTCATTATTAAGCAAACTGCCATCCCAAATATATAAAAAAAAAATAAAAATAAAAATATATAAAAATAAAATATATAATATATATATATAATATATATAAAAATAAAATATACCGTATATCTAAAAAAAAAAATAATAAAAAATAGCTTTATATATATGTTTTTATATTTTTTTTTAGATATACGGTATATTTTATTTTTATATATTTTTATTTTTTTATTTATTTTGTTTTAAAGGGGGTTTTCCTCGCTTGGGATCGATCATCAATATCTGGTTATTGGTTGCAGAGCTGCAATATTTGAGCGCAGCCATTACACAGTGTACAGAGACTTCCTAGGATAGGTCATCATTATCAATCCCTCCTTCCCCATCCCCCAAAAAGAATGGAAAACCAGTTTTAAACCTCCTCTGGTGATGTTTTCCTTCATTTGGCGGTGTTTTCTTTTTGCTCTCCTATAACCCATGGTGCCATGTCCAACAGTCTGAACCACTACACTATCTTCTGCTCCTCTTCCTTTCATTGTCTGCAGTCTCACGGACACAGTGGAGGTGAAGCTGCGCCCTGTAGTGCGGGCCCGGTATGGAAGACCACTAACAACATAATCTTAGCAGTAAATTTGCACTTTTCCAAAAAAGTGTGTTCTCTGAGCCTGCCACGACATATAGGGGGCTTAGAAGGGGCTTTGGTGGTGGTAGTCGCTCTATTTAAAGATGAAGAAGATGCCACCCTGATATGTCTCGGTTTCTGATGTTTTTTTCGTCAATCCCCTGTCATGAGAGGTTTTGCATTGAGGCCAGGACATGACTGTTGACAGCAATGTGAGTATTAGACGTAACGTGACCTATTCGGACCTTTTGCCTTTGCAGTTGTTTGATGCCATATCCGGAGCTGATGTTATTAGCAGAGTAGGCGCCAGGGTTTTGTGATCTGTCCTGAAGAAACCTCAAAATACATAAGACCTTGTCATGCTTTTAGTGACAGAGACCCTCTATAAATAACTGTCTGCAGCCTTGTCATTTTATGGCAGCATCACGTCAGCGTCTCCAGTTTTGCATAAAGCCAAGCATAACCTCGTATTATGAAGAATGTTCTTTCCTTATAAAATTTGTTCTGTCCTTAAAGGGCACCTGAATTTTCTTAAGAAGTCGTAATCTGTGCCGGGTCTTGCTGTTCAGTCTGTTCTATGACTATATGACGTCCTGTCAGTGTTTGTGCTGCGTATAATCATATTATGGCTGCAGCACTTTTTCCATTTGTCCCTGACACTGTGGGCATGTACAGTAAGGAGCAGTCTGCACCCTTCCCTATCCATTATGACTACTATTAGTCTGTTTACATGTCATTTTGCCAGGGGTTATCGTACAACATCCGACAAATGGCTGAGAAGAATGCAAGAGACCATAACACTTCATTGCAAACACATTCAGGCAAGCAGCTAAAAAATGAATTCTGTGACCATGGTTAGGAAATCTGCATCCTGTCTGTGAATAATATCCAATTTGTAATTGCACAAGCAGCCAGAAGTAGATAGAACTACATAGAAGACCTGTCTTACGATATAAGCCATAAGATTTGTATCCTTTAAGCGCAGCTCCATTGATTTCATTGCACTTGGAATTTTTTCTCTAGCCCCCAACGTTCCTGAGCTATCAGTGCTGTTAGGTTTGGAGCCTGAAGTGCTATTTAGTCTCTGTACTGTCAGGTGGGCGGTGATTCTGAGCCCTGACACTGGCTGCCTCTGATTGGAGCTCCCAATCACACCCCCTTGTCTGCTCTTGCCTGACCCCGCCCACCTGCATATACAGAGTCTAAATGGAATATCGGGCAACAAAACTGGCAGCATTGACTGCTCTGGAATGGTGGGGGCTAGAGAAAAAAAATCCAACTGTTCCAGAATCGGTGGAGCAGAACCTATTCATAGACCTGAAGAACTGGAGTTGGTGGTGGTGGTGAAAGGTCTTGAAGCTACTACGGATCTAGCCTTATAGCAGAGACCTCCTAGTTTTTGAGGATTGTATCTTCCGTCCTACTGTTCTTGATTCCTTTCCCTGCCTGTATGATCTTTTCTTTAGTAGGGAGAAGACTGCCTCTCTAATGTCATCTATTGGGTAACCAGTACCCTGCTCTGTTCTGACTACTGAGGGGAAAGCACCCCAAAAGATCTGTCGATAGATCCGTCTTTTTCATATGGAGTAGTCTCTGGTTTCACTAATATCCTGTCTTATTGCAAGACTTGTTAAAGGGTTGGGTGTTGACCTATAGGATAGCTGACTCCAGTACACATCACTACAGACAGAGCTTTGTTCCTCCAGGAGAAGACTTTTTCTGCATTTGCTTTCCAGGGTGCATTGCCTGGTGTATAAGACTCTCTTCACCCTCTTGTAGTCTCCGCTAGAAGAAATACTAGTCTCTGATCCTACTTGCTAACCTAGACTTGCCCTGGTGCTATTGGCTGGGTCATATTGTGGGATTGTCAGGGCGACGCTAGAATTTTTAGAGGCTTAAAGAATGAGGGGAAAAAAGCGCCATCAAAGGCGGTAAGTATGCGGAGCGGCACCTGGAATTTGCCGGGGTAGGCAGGTATTGCCGGCGCTGACGCCTTCAGCATTGTGCTCGCCTAACATTTTATCAATAGATGGTATCGCGGCAATTTGCCGGCTCTGTCTGGCCGTGATTGCTCTGTTAACAAAAGAGAGTTTAATACATAAAGGAGAGGAGAACCTACAAAGAATGCGCAGGAGGAGGATGGGGGGGGATTATTTTCACTATAGACAGTAGCCGGATAAGAAGTTATTTAAGGTCAGCGGTGCCGGGAGATAAGGAAGATATATGCTGGTAATATAAAAAAATAACCCTATTAATATTTTCTCTCTGCACTTCAAAGAGTCGGCCTCTCGCTCCCTCAGCAGAAACAATCGCAACGAAAATAATTACACAGCGTAACGGGGGCTTTATTAATGAGAAGTTAGTTTTTTCTTATTAAGACGTTTAACCTCTTATGTCCAAAACATAGTTTAAAGGGGATCTGCAAGGTCTACTTGGGACACTAAATCACCCGCATGGTCCTTATGGACTAGGGTTTTAGTGTCTCAAATAGTCCTGTCCTAACGTGACTTGTGGCCGCTGTGAAAAACAAAAATAACTTGGAGATGAGACTGAGGCTCCTGGTGTCTATTGTCCAGGAAGGATGCCCCAGTTTCACTGCACATGCATCTGAGGTTTGGCGCATGCGCACTGAAGCCCAAGTGTACGGCTGTGCAGGTATAGAGAATGCAGAAGCCGGTGAAGTATAAACTTTTTTGCAGTCACCAAAAGGGTTAGGAGCAAAAAGGGGAATGCAAAAAAGAATGGTGCAAAATCGCCGTATATATACTCGAGTATAAGCCAACTTTTTCAGCACAGTTTTTATGCTGAAAAAGCCCCCCTCGGCTTATACTCGAGTCAGGGTCCAAGAAACAGAAAAATGGAAAAGTAAACGAAGGGGGAGGTCCTTTAGTGCTACTGCTCTGTGATTGGCTTCTCATGTAGGTCATGTGACTTTGATGTCATCAAAGGTCCTGTAGCCACTAGAATGTCACATCTGCAGATAAGTCAGTGGCCAGGATTCATTGTGTCTTATAGAAGATGTCTGTCGTATCGAGGAGAGGAAGCTACAGTAAAGTGAAAGTAAAACACACAGGTACCTGCTGGGGTTACTATTCCTAGTAATGTCAGGCATTTGGGGTTATTAATTTAGTTAGGAGCCTCGGCTTATATTCGGGTCGGCTTATACTCGAGTATATACAGTATATCCTCAGTATTCAGCAATATAACAATATAGAACTAATTTATTAACAGGAGAAGACACTACTGTCTATCCAAGTGTTCTCTATACACTACAGATGTCTGATGGGATTTGCATTGGTGAAACGGACGATTTCTAGGCCATCGTCCAGTTGTGTCCCGGCGTGTGCCAGCACTTCCTCGGAAATGGACTCCGCTGTTTCAGTAATGTGTTGTCTACGGTCATTGAGATCCTGTGATTGGAGAGGCCGATGTGATGCCGCATAATAATAGTTGCAGGGTGTGAGGTCTGGCGATTGTGAAAGCCAGTGCACCATTTTCCGGTATGAATGCACCAAGGATGAATCATTTTCTCCAGTGTTCTGGTAGAGTTTCATTTAGGTATCGGTGACCATCCCAAATTAATTTTTTTTTTTTTGAAGAAAGACCTAAAGGTTTTTATCGATACTATTTTGGGGAATGTAACACTTGTGGCTTATACCATTTTTTTTTCAGTAGTTGTCAGACTAAGAGTTTTTTTTTGTTGTTGTTGACCATGCGGGTAAAATAACCATACAGTAACAATTACTTGGGTATTTGTGGATGTAGATGTGTTATGTTTTAATTTTTTAAAAAATATTTATTAAACATTTTGGAATGTGGGATTATTTTTTTTTATTTTTGTCTTTAATTTTTTTAAAATACTAATGCCTACAGGAGGGGGAAGCCCCTGCCGCCAAAAAACTCCATATTCTGGGGTCGCTACTGACCACCTCTAAAGGGTTAAACACCCAGCATGGTTTCACCGCAACTGACCTTGCAATCGATTCATCGGTCACTAATGGGTAAGGGTTGTCCAGGTTCCACAAATAAATATTTTTGCTTGTATATTGCAAAAATTGTACAATCTTTCTACTTTCGGTATCAATTCCTTACAGCTTTCTAGATCTCTGCTTGCTGTCATTCACTCTGCTTACTTCCAGTGGATGAAAATTGGGCCTTGGTCTTGTGACGGACACAGTGATCTAGATTTTGATTTTGTGGTTTTTTTTAGTGCTATTAAATGGTTAAGAGTACATCTATAGATCTTTAGGAGTGTTTTGATTGACTTCTGGGTGTCCGTGGGAGCTCCTGGCATCCTCTGCATTTGTTTACATGGTGTAACTTCCTGTGTACCTGCTACAATTCCTCCCTCTCAATCCCCCCCCCTCCTCTCTCACTCTGTTACTTCCCCCCTCCCCGTCTCCCTAGCTAAGCTATCCCGCCCACTATTAATTATTAATTCAGTCCACCCCGCCCCCCCTTCGCATCATACTTGCCTATCTTTCTATTTGGCTCCTCCTTTCTATTTCACTGTGTTGGAGACTCTTCTCTTCCTCTCTCCTAGCCTGTGCGCAGACCGGCAGTCCCTGTGACCCCTACCCAGTAGAGATGGAGAGCCATCTATAACTGCACATGTGTCGCGGGCAGACTGCAACGCTGTGTTTGTGGAGAGGAAGAGGGGAGGAACCATTCCCGGACAGGAAGGCACGTAAATATTGATGGGGGTGGGGAGAGTACTGGTGATGTTCCATTTCAGTAGTGGTGAAATGAAACATCATCGGATTATCAGAAAGTGTCCCTGGGGTGGTCACAGGGATAGGGGTAATTATAGATTTTTTTTTATTTATTTATTTTTTTTTAATAGAAGTAAATTAGAAGGGAGGAGGTGTAGTTTAGTCGTTAATTACGGTTTTATCCCAGACAACCCCTTCAAGAAATTGATATAGAAAATATTTTGGTGATGCATGAACCTTACTCGAGTCGTTCACTCAGTCTCCATCATTCCCTCAGAAGTGAGTGCACCTCTGCTACTCAAGGACCACTTTTATTCACTGGGGTCAGTTGTGTCCACTCTCTCCTGTGGATTAGGTCTGGTTCTGTCTGTGATATGACTCTGATGTCGTTCACATTTCACCCGTATAGGCCCCAGACTCCCACTATCATGATGCCAGGGGTCCCTGCTTCCCCGCACTGTATTGTTTTGTACTACAGACATGATTACCGTGCTGAGAGCCGGGACTCCTAACATTATAGATCCTTGCAATGCCGGAGTCCGAATCCCAGCCCAGGGTTCAGTTCGAGAAATAAAACAGACATCTAGTTCGTATCTCACAGACCGAAGCCGGCCTTACTCTTAGTCGTGAGAAAACTTCTTTAAAACTTTTTGAAAAAACCAAAAACCTTAAATGAAAGGGCCTCTGTATCTTAGTTTTGGAATTTCCATCTATCCACCTTCTATTTGGGGAAAAACAAACAATTCTGACTATGACAGGTGTAATGCGGTGAAATCCTCGGAGCAGTAGCATCGTCTTCAGACATCACTAGGACGCGTTTCCAGAAGACCCGGTCAGCACTTTCTTCGCTGGGACTAATTGTCATCGGGCGTTTGCCTTTACATGAGTTAAGAGTCACCAGAGCCTCATCCGTTACCGTCCTTTCTTTCCGAGAAGAAACTCGTAGCTCAATATCTAAGGCTCAATTCCCCCGAATGGCCCAATTCTGTCTACGTTAATTTGAGCTGGTTACCCCAGGCAACGTTTCCTTCGCCTTCATCTGCTGCTCTTTTAAATAATCCTAGGAGAAGGTAAGGCACGCCGGTCCGACCGTCTTTTTCAGAACATGGGATTTCTAGACAGCTAATCAACTAAGACAAGTTCCTGCGATGAGGTTTCCCCCCCGTTTTTTAATATTCTTTCAAGTCATGCTCGGAACAAAGTCTACACGAAATTCTAGGATTGTTCTTTAGAAGAAATGTGAAAAGTTCTGGTGACTTTCAGAGAGAAGTCCTGAAGGATAATGAAAAGGAGCCGCTGTTATGGCCAACGCGGCGGACATTGCTATTTGACACTAAGGTTATGTTCACCTGTGCGCCGGGGTCTCCACCGAAAATTTGTAGAGGAAAAAGTACTGAATGATGGATTTTTTTTCTCCCCTCTGCCATTTGTAGTTCAAAAATAACGCCCACCCAAAGGACCCCCATTATAGTGCGTTTGCTGTTTTAGCAGTTCGGCGATCTTGTGTTCGGGTCCCCTGATGGACCAGGACAGTGTTCCAAAAAAACCGTGTCCTCATGTTAAAGGGGTTCTACCGTTAAAATCAAATTTTTTCTTCTCCGCGCTGCCGTTTGGTAGATATCCTGTTGTTTATCGGTATGCAAATGAGTTCTCTCGCAGCACTAGGGGCGGTCCCTAGCACTCAAACAGCACTGGGGGCGTTCCCAAGGCTACAGGAGAACTTTCCAGCGCCACCTCCATCTTCTTCAGGAACGGCTTCTTCTGGTTCTGGCGGTCAAACTTCTAGACCTCAGGCAGAGCCGACTGCACATGCCTGCGACCACAAGAAAATGGCCGCTTACTTATATACTTCTAGCTGGTCTGTGCAGGGTCCAGGTGTTATGTCAGTCCAGGTAGCTGCAACGGGGCTAAGGGATAGCAGTAGGGAATCTCGCCCTGCACTACTCCCACTAGCTATCCCGGTCCCTGCCTCACGGGTGTGGGTCGGCTGTACTCAGGCTAAGCCTGACCCCGACAGCTCCTCTCTCACTGATTCCGTAGGCCTAGAGGGAAGTGGGAGAAGGAATGCCCTATAAGACCTCTAGGGACTGGAGACTAAAGGGGGTCACCCCTAACGAACAAGTGAAGCTGCTACTGACAGGGACTGACAAGGGTGTGCGCTGACTAACAACACAAGCAGCACACAGGAAAAATGTGGGAAAGGATTCCCCCAAACCAATATGGGAAGGAACCTTACACTAGGAAACAAACACAGGGAAACTGAGTAGAAATCAAAGGATAAGGCAATTCACTCACACAGTCAATTTTACACAGAGGGAGGATTGGTGAACACAGAAGGGAAAACACACAAACCAACTCGTTCACCCAAACCTCCCAAAAATCAACCACGGAACTTCCTCTATCCCAGAACACCACCTACTCCTCCTGCTAAGGCCTAGCTCTGTAAAAGCGACACTCAGCACAGAACCATGGGAGGCATGGGTTTAAATACAGAGTAGAGACCACTCCTCCCAGGTGCAAATGGGAGGACAGACTAATCAACCAGGAGATAAAGCTGCCTACCATCAGTGCGCACGTGCAAGTCAGAAGGTGTGCACCAATACTCACAACAGGACAACCCCGCAGCGCCAGGATGCCACCCCAGACACTGCGCAGCCAAAAACTCCCCAGGTAAGAAAAATAGAAAGTAAAGAACCTAAATACTCCTAACACCAGGTGTTGGATTCTTTTGGGTAGCCGACAAGCCTTTTAATTTGATTCATTGGCTAGAACGGTGATGGCGGTTATATTACTGGAGCCTGGTGGTAAAAGCATCATGTTGAGAACATTCACTAGTTCTTACCGGGACTGCCGGTCACATCTGGTCCCTGGTGATCGAAGGAAACCATAGACCCTTTTTTCAGATGGGAAAATTCGCTCTGTACATTGGCTGGATTTTATAGTTAGGAGGTGGGAATCCTTTACTAGTGGTTTATGATGTTGGAAATCCCTGGCTGCAACGTCACTGTCCCTTACTGTGTATAGCAAAGACCTTAGCGCTACAAGGAGGCTGAGATGTCTTGTATTATATGTCACTAGGCAAGGAGTCCTGTCTAGGTTCGGAGTGGAAAATACACATACTGTATTTTCTGGTCCGCATTGCCTGGTGTGCATGGGACCATATAGATTTTGCCCTGTCGCCTGTGAGCTGGTTGTTACATCTATGAGTTCTTGCTATGTAGAAACCATACCGTCACGGTGCATGCAGGAAGACGAGAACGCGTGTAACCCACAGACTCCATGAGATCGCGTTTGATGTTTTCTTTTGGGTTTATCTGACTTCCCAAATTTGTTTCAGCTTGTAAGCAGTTTAGATACAACCTTGTACTGGTGTTCTGTTCTATACCCTGAGATTGTAGTTGCCGGTCTTGATCTTAAAGCATTATTTATTCCAGCACGCAGTGGGACAATTCAGAGTTTAGCGCTCATAAATATTGGATACGTGGTTCTTAAATCATGGCCGCATCTGGGTAACGTAAACCTAATTGCGCTCATTAATGTCTGTTCACTAATCTTTTCATTATGAAGTATCACGGCTGCGCTTCTTTCTCCGAGGCGCAGTGATTTTGTGATTTAAGGCCTAGTGCTGTGTTTTCCATTTTGTCATTGTATTACTCATTATATGAATAACTTCCTCCACTCATTGGTAAATCCATTTGTAAAATCTTCTCTGTATAAAAATTTTTAGGCCAGGAGTGAACAAAATCTTGAGACGTTAGGGGAATAACGATAAGGAACGCACATGATGTTTACCCTTGGGGTATGTTGACGTGGAGGAATTTGGAGCCGGAAATCTGACTATTGCTATTTTTTGATGTGAGGCAGTAACTGCGTGTTGGAAAGAAGCGTCTTGATCGATCTCGCCATGATTTCGACAGTCAAGTTGTAGAATTCGCAACAAACCTCTCACTTAATAGCCCCATTGTTTAAAGGGATTCTACCACTAAAACACTTTTTTTTCTAGTTACCACGTCGGAATAGCCTTTAAAAAGGCTATTCGTCTCTTACCTGTGGAAGTGCTCTCCGCCGCGCCGTTCGTTCAAAATACCGGTTTGTACCGGTATGCTAATGAGTTCTCTCGCAGCGATGGGGGCGTCCCCATCGCAGGAGCAGCGATGGGGGCGTCCCCATTGCAGCTCGAAAACTCACCGCAGCGCCGCCTCTCCGGTCTTCGGTGTCCTCCCCTTGCCTCTTCAGCGTCTGTCGGACGCCTGCGCAGTATGCTCTCTGTTCGGCGAAGATTGCCGAACATACTGCGCATGCGCGAAAGTTCGGTGCCCAAACTATGGCTGGGATCGCAATTTCGCGCCTGCGCAGTACGTTCGGCAATCTTCGTCGAACAGAGCGTACTGCGCAGGCGTCCGACAGTACGCTGAAGAAGCAAGGGGAGGACACCGAAGACCAGAGAGGCGGCGCTGCGGTGAGTTTTCGAGCTGCAATGGGGACGCCCCCATCGCTGCTCCTGCGATGGGGACGCCCCCATCGCTGCGAGAGAACTCATTAGCATACCGGTACAAACCGGTATTTTGAACGAACGGTGCGGCGGAGAGCACTTCCACAGGTAAGAGATGAATAGCCTTTTTAAAGGCTATTCCGACGTGGTAACTAGAAAAAAAAGTGTTTTAGTGGTAGAATCCCTTTAAGATGCTTACAACCCTATGGTGGAATGCTCTGGCTTGGCTTCAGTTTTCCTCCATGGGTTGCTTTTTTGGAGTAGGTATGAGATGGAAGACCACTTCTAATTTCTCTCCATATACTTCTGTAGGAGACCATGGTCTACACTTTGATGAATATACTCCTTTTACTTTTCCCAAAACATATGGGTGGTAGTCAGCGTTATTTTCTATTATGTGTTACAAGCCTTGAATATGAAAATAGGCCTGACCAATGCAACTGCAAACTTCTTAAGCCAAGGCAGTCCTGTGGATTTGTCCAGCCTGCCATCGATTTAATGGGAAACTGTCCTCTTGGCAGACCCTTGTGGCTAACCAAGACTGAACTAAAACTTGTTCTTCCCCAACTAGCGGGATCGTCCTGTCCGTCATATAGTGTATGCCTAGTTTAGACTTCCTCTAGTGATATCCTGATGATGATGGAAGATGGACCCACTTTGGCTTTATTTTCTAAAGGGGTTAACTTTACGACATCCCCCTTTAGGCTGAGGCCCAACAGTGGGGGAACTCTACCTTTTCTGTTGCAGCGTTTGCTGCGTTTTTGTTTTTGGTCCAATGCCAAGAATGGCTTAAATTGGAAAACTTTTAGGCCAGGGGTGCCCAATACATCAATCGCGATCTACCGGTCGATCGCGAAGGACGTATGGGTCGATCGCGGGATCGGTGTCTGCTTGTTGACAGCACAGGCTGAGAATCATCTCCGGACACTGGCAGGGGCGGGGCCAGTGTCCGGAGATGATTCTCAGCCTGCTTTGTGAACAAGCAGACACCGGAGAGCTGTCTCCTGCTCTCACACTCCGCCCCGTCCACAGGCCCCGCCTCTGGCCTGGCCCCGCCCACAAGAAGTGGGTAGTAGATCTTATCCCTTGGTCAGTTTCTAAAGTAGCTCACATGCTCAAAAAGTGTGAGCACCCCTGATTTAGGGTATGTTCACATGGCGGAAACCAAATTCCGCCGTGCGAACTCTGCTTGTGGCTAGCCGCGACGGGATGCCCATGCACTGCTCCTGATTAGGCCCATTCATTCGGGCCTAATCGGGAGTGAGTCTCACGCCGTGGCTGTCTCTGCCACGGTATCCATGGGAAGGAAGTGCATGTCGCTGCTTTTTCCCGCTAGCTGAAAAAAATTGTTAGCGGGAAAAAAAAAGCAAGTGGCTCCCATATAAATGAATGGGACCTTGTTTTTTTGCAGGCGGATTCCGTGTCAAAATCCACCTGCAAAAAAACTCCGTGTGAACTAGCCCTTAGGAAGTTCCTATACTTATCCCTGCTGCTAAATTCACTCCAGACATTGGCTCAAAAAAAAAAAAAAAAAAGAAAAAAAAAAAAGAGCAAAATCTGCATCAGAAAAAGTAGCCTTTCCACAACGTAGGGCCGTACGTTCACTTCAAGGCTATCAGGTGATTGCTGCCGCCAAATCTGAACACTGAACTCTTCGATATGTAGGTTTATAAGGAATTGCTGAAAAGCCAGGACTCCTAGGGGTGACGGTAAGAGTCCTGATTACTCCGCCCACACATTGATTGTATCAATTTTGTATCAATTTTTTTGTGCAAAGCATTTTGTCAATCATTGTGCAGGGGCGGAGTTAGCTGGACTCTCACTCTCTCTCCTAGGAGTCCTGCATGTTTTTTTTTTTTCTGAAAAACTCTGCTTCAAATCGCATAAACCAACATAAACCGATCACCTCTCCCTCCTCACACCCTGCTCTCTTATCTCATCACCTGACGGGTTCACTTTAACGCTATGTAAAATAAATCCCGTGTGACACAAGATTCTCCATCGTACCGAAAAAAGTCGTCCCCACCAGGCATTGGGTTTATATCCTATCACGTCTATCTTACACTCCAAATTATTGCACCCAGATGATACGCTTAGCTTTTTTTTTTTCCCGTGTCAAACTTTTCGGTAAGCGCGAGCGCCATCCATCTCTGATTAGCCGATGCTATATATATGATAATTACGTCGCTGACAGTCGGCGCGGATGTCTACATTCATTCTTGTTACTTTATTGAAACCTTTAAGTAGGTGACCGGCCCATCTTCACAGCAGACTAAGCAGGGGATTTTGAAAAAGAAAAAGAAAAATTTTTTGCCTTCGTTAAAGTTGCCAAACATCAATAAAAAGAGGAATTAATGAAAAAAAAAAAAAAAAAACCCGGTTATGAAAACGCTCATCTAAATTCCTCAATTTGGCTTTTCAAAAGTTTCAAGGACATTTTAATGAACATTCTTTCCGGACTCTTAATAAATCCCACAAGTGCCGGCGCGCTGAGCGGAGGGTTCTACGGTTTTTATTGCATTTTTTCTTTTTCCTTCGCTGTAATTTATTTGATTTTTTTTTTTTTTTTTGACAATTATGTATTGAAAACAAATTGTGAAAATCCAGTGCAGCGGAGCGTGTACAGACCTGTTGATTGATCGCGCACATTTTTTTTTCTTCCGTTCTAATTTGTGCCGTCTTATTTCTTGCCTTCATTAGCGAGAAATATGCAAGGTTCGGTCTAGGTATTTTTGAGCCGCGTAAATCAACATTTGTCTGCGCCCCTCGCGGGATTTCTAAAATCTATATATTGTGCTTCGGAAGCTGAATGTTGTCCTCGGATTCACTACATGTTTGGGATTCGGTTTATTCCCTTTAGTGTTTTTAATTTTGGGGCTGTGCAGAAATTTTATTTCCACCGGGGGGAGGAGAAAAACCCCCCACAATACTACGGTTTTCATTTTTATTGTAATTACAGATGTATTTTTACTTACAGATAATGTCGTCTTCCATATTATAGCTTTGTTAGGTTATGGGTTTTTATAAAATGCAAAATTTTCTCCTCTGGAAATAGACGGCTATGCCTAGTGGGGGAGGAGCTAGACTGGAGCAGAACCTGGGACCGCCCACCTGACAATAGTGAGCTTATCATACTGGGTAATGAAACTAACAGCACCGATTGCTCAGGAGTGGTGTGGACTGCCGAGAAAATTCCAACTGTGCTGGAATCAATGGAGCGCCACCTGTTACATAGTTACATAGTAGATGAGGTTGGATGAAGACATCAGTCCATCAAGTCCAACCTATAACCCTACTATCCCACACTGTTGACAGATGCAAAGACTTGGTGGTGTCTCCGTAGGTATAATTGACATGCTGCAATTTCCAAAACCACAACTGTTTTGGAAATTACAGCGTGTCCGCTGCACACGATTTCTTGCAAGTCATGTTTTTTTTAATGTTTTTTTTTTATTTTTTTATTTTTTTTTTCCATCCGGAGTTTTTTCTGCAGAATTTATGCCATCTGTGTCCCCCGCCTAAAGAAGATTGTTTTATTTACTTAAGTAGTATTTGAGCAATTGAGTATGTGTTAACACCTCCCTTCCTTCCTTCCTTCCTTCCTTCCTTCCTTCCTTCCTTTTTTGACTATTTATTTATCTATCAATCTATATCATATCTATCTATCTATCTATCTATCTATCTATCTCCTATCTATCTATCTATCTATCTATCTATCTATCTATCTATCTCCTATCCATCTATCTATCTATCTATCTATCTATCTCCTATCCATCTATCTATCTATCTATCTATCTATCTATCTATCTCCTATCTATCTATCTATCTATCTCCTATCTATCTATCTATCTATCTATCTATCTATCTATCTATCTATCTATCTATCATCTATCTATCTATCATCTATCTATCTATCTCCTATCTATCTATCTATCTATCTATCTATCTATCTATCTATCTATCTATCTATCTCCTATCTATCTATCTATCTATCTATCTATCTATCTATCTATCTATCTCCTATCTATCTATCTATCTATCTATCTCCTATCTATCTATCTATCTATCTATCTATCTATCTATCTATCTATCTATCTATCTATCTATCTATCCTGTCACTTTATTTCTTTATGCAGTAAGTTTTCCAGATCTCCTCGGGTCAGATGACTGGTTTCCTCTCCACACTTGGCTCTTCCAGGCTCATTGAAGTTAATAACCTGTGTGTTTATATGAAAATAAACAGGATAATTACATGCAAAAATATGTCCACTAACCCTTCTGTAAATGTAAGATGTTCAGTCAGACGCATGACTCCGCAGAGGGGCACAGCAGGGAGCCATTTACAACTTCAAATAGCTTGCTGAGAGGTAGATAGCAACAAGGTTATAGCCAATGTCACCCATCCTGAAGGTTCCACTTTCTAATTACACAACTATCTCTTAGCATTGATTTTGCAGGGTAGTTATGGGCCAGGTCCTTTTAGATTGGGTTTAGTGGTGAGCAAGCGACTGATTTTATTTGTTCATTTTATTGGGCTTTAACCCTCTGTGGGCAACGTCTTATTTAAAGTTTCATGACACGATAATGGTGTGATAAGAGGTAATGGGTGGTGAGGGGTGACGTGTCGGGTATTACAGCTCAGCCCTGTTCGAGTATGAGTAGTACCAGCAGGCAAAATTGATGGATATGTCTTTGTGTTTTAGTATTACTTTTCAAAGCTCTGCTGCTGCATTATGTGTTTTTGGACCTCTGCATTGTTCCATTACTATTTTCTTCCTCTTGGGGGAGGTTATTTTTGATCATATTTTACATATAGTCATGTTCATGGGAGTTCCCCTTTATGCCAAGACTAGCTACCAAAAGACTGGGAAATATCTAGGAAATTCTTAAACTTGACCCTGCTGCTCAATCCACCGATGACTTTGGTTCAAAAAACCGCAGCAAAATCTTCAACAAAAAAAGCTGCCTTTCCGCAAGTGGGGCCTCAGTCTTAATATAAAATTTTCTTTAAAACTAAAATTCTTAAGTCACTCCCAACATTGGCTCCCATCTTGTGTCTCTTGCAACCATGTGATTAGAGGTATTCTCCTTGGATGTTTGGGCGCTTCTGGTTTACCTTTTGACCTCCATCCTTGCACTCTGCACACATCCTCTGCCTTCTCCTTTATGGCTGCCTGGGCCGTCTCTGCACACATCCTCTGCCTCCTCCTTTATGTCCGCCTGGGCCGTCTCTGCACACATCCTCTGCCTCCTCCTTTATGTCCGCCTGGGCCGTCTCTGCATACATCCTCTGCCTCCTCCTTTATGGCCGCCTGGGTCGTCTCTGCACACATCCTCTGCCTTCTCCTTTATGGCCGCCTGGTCCGTCTCTGCACACATCCTCTGCTTTCTCCTTTATGGCCGCTGCTTGGGTCGTCTCTGCACACATCCTCTGCCTTCTCCTTTATGGCCGCCTGGGCCGTCTCTGCACACATCTCTTCCTTCTCCTTTATGGCCGCCACCTGGGTCGTCTCTGCATACATCCTGTGCCTTCTCCTTTATGGCTGCCGCCTGGGCTGTCTCTGTACACATCCTCTGCCTTCTCCTTTATGGCCGCCACCTGGGTTGTCTCTGCATACATCCTGTGCCTTCTCCTTTATGGCTGCCGCCTGGGCTGTCTCTGCACACATCCCCTGCCTTCTCCTTTATGGCCGCCTGGGCCATCTTTGCACACATCCTCTGCCTTCTCCTTTATGGCCGCCTGGGCCGTCTCTGCACACATCTCTGCCTTCTCCTTTATGGCTGCCACCTGGGCCGTCTCTGCACACATCTCTGCCTTCTCCTTTATGGCTGCCGCCTGGGCCGTCTCTGCACACATCCTCTGCCTTCTCCTTTATGGCCGCCTGGGCCGTCTCTGCACACATCTCTGCCTTCTCCTTTATGGCCGCCTGGGCCGTCTCTGCACACATCCTCTGCTTTCTCCTTTATGGCCGCTGCTTGGGTCGTCTCTGCACACATCCCCTGCCTTCTCCTTTATGTCCGCCTGGGCCATCTTTGCACACATCCTCTGCCTTCTCCTTTATGGCCGCCTGGGCCGTCTCTGCACACATCTCTGCCTTCTCCTTTATGGCTGCCGCCTGGGCCGTCTCTGCACACATCTCTGCCTTCTCCTTTATGGCTGCCGCCTGGGCCGTCTCTGCACACATCCTCTGCCTTCTCCTTTATGGCTGCCGCCTGGGCCGTCTCTGCACACATCCTCTGCCTTCTCCTTTATGGCCGCCTGGGCCGTCTCTGCACACATCTCTGCCTTCTCCTTTATGGCTGCTGCCTGGGCCGTCTCTGTACACATCTCTGCCTTCTCCTTTATGGCTGCCGCCTGGGCCGTCTCTGCACACATCCTCTGCCTTCTCCTTTATGGCCGCCTGGGCCGTCTCTGCACACATCTCTGCCTTCTCCTTTATGGCTGCCGCCTGGGTCCTGGCTGGCGCTGAATACTTTTATTTCCCTGCCCTCCAAACAATAAGCCTTGTATCTGTTTACGAAATAATGAACACACTTTTGTCTCCTTCTGCCTCGGCGATGCTCCGACTGGAGCGCCTCCATTTCCAGGCTACCCTTTGCCAAATTAATTTTATTTAATTATCTCCCAGGGCTAAGCTGGAATACATTGTGTGTTCGTTTTGCCGTTTCCCCCTTCTGTATGAAGTGGACTTAATATCCTTGTTAAAATCTGATTAGAAGTAAAATTGAGTTTTTTGAAGTCTGATTATCCCATGAAATGGAATTTTTAAACCTAATTAGGAGCAGATTTGCATAATTTTTATATTTTTTATTTTTTTATTCTTCCACCATTGAAAAGAAAGTTGAAATAAATTTTTATTAATGAAATCTTCTTACCCAGCCTTCGCCGGTGACAAATGAGACCCCATAATGCCATGTATTTCACACGTCTCCGTCGATCACACACCTTTACCCTCCCCCACGTTCTTCAATCCTTCTTATTCATTTTATTCATTCAAGAATTAAGCCCTAAATTATCTCTACATCTCCCCTCCCCCGCTTTACTCCACCGCTGAATCAATTTGGATAATTGATGTCTTTTCATATGCGCGTGGTATACAGCAGAACGCTTCCTCAGATATTCAGAGTTTTCACACGTATATATCTGTATTCCTCCAGGAGGTTGTGGGAATTAATGGCTATTTTGCCGATTGGAACCAGAGGAAAAAGAAAAAAAAAAGTTTACGATTGCTCAGATTGCAGCTCTTTGTCTTCTCTTTTTCCCAAGACCCAGCGAAACCTTCTGCGATTAACTCTTATGTTTTCTGCTAAGTTCTATTGAAAGTAGAGGGAAGTCTAACAAGGAGGTTGGTGGTGCAAGAAAGGTTTGGGGAAGACTATTGAGAGAACATTTCCAAGGTTAAAGAGAGTCTGGTGAGAGTCCTAAACCATGAAAACGATCACGTTGCTGGGTAAGGGGTGTGAAACACAGTGGCAAACCAACTTTTAGTGAACCCTTACATGGTGCAAGCCCGCTGCAGGTGGCATGTGCTTAGTGCTGGGCTTTATCTCTACTTGCAGCTTGGTAATTTGCAAATTGCTAGACCACACCTGTACACTGTACGTTGCGCCTGTACGTTGCGCCTGTACTCTGTACGTCTCGCCTGTACGCTGCGCCTGTACTCTGTATGTCTCGCCTGTACGCTGCACGTTGTGCCTGTACGTTGCGCCTGTACTCTGTACGTCTCGCCTGTACTATATACGTTGCGCCTGTACGCTGCACGTTGCGCCTGTACGCTGCGTCTGTACTGTGCACGCTGCGTCTGTACTCTGTACGCTGCGCCTGCACTTGCTGTTCTCTAAAATTGTGCAGCAGTTATTCCTTGCTTTCATGCATGTGGGTTGCACTGTGTATACATGCCCCCTATTAAAGTGGATCAGGGCTCATTTTAGAGTAAGCAAAGTCCTACCTCATAGAGAAATGAGGCTACAAGTGGCCAGTGGGCAAAACCAATACTGACGTTCTCAGACTCTCCTGCACAATCTCTTCCCACACATGCCCCATTTATCTTAAATTGACTGCAGGTTTTAATAAGAACGTGCCACCATCTCTAACTATTCCAGCTCTCCACATCCTTTAATAGCCTTGTTCCACTGATTCTGGCACAATTGGAATGTTTTCTCTAGCCCCCACCATTCCTGAGCAATCAGTGCTGTTTTGGTACCTGATATGCTGTTTAGGCTCTGTACTGCCAGGAGGGCGGTGTCAGGCTGGAGCAGACAAAGGGTGTGATTCTGAGCTCTACCATTGGCTACCTCTGGTGCTCTGAATCACACTCTGGTTGCAGCAGGAGCCTCCCCTTCTTTGTCTTTAGGAGGATGAAGTGGTTATGCCCCGCCCCTGAGGTGCTTCCCATCTGACAATGGAGCCGTATAGCCGGTAATGAACCCTGCAGGAGTTTTACAAGACTGTATGCTGAGAATCCTGCAGAATGACAAGCGGCGGGGGCGAGTGTATCTCTGTTTTCTAGCATCATTCACTTTTCGATATCATGTTCCGTTGAGTAATGAGCCTTCTCCTCTTCCTAGGATATGCTATGGAGATTGGTGTTGCCCGCTGCAGTATTTCTGTGTCTGAAGCAAATTGAATGTCAACACTTTGTGATCTAATAAGTATAAAAGTGTGTTATCTTGTGCCTCAGATACTATAACGTATAGCAGAACCCCGAGATACTTCACTTTGTATCCTGATAGTCGGACAAGCGCTGTCAGTGCTGCCTTCTGGGCGTACACGTTATTGAGCAGCAAAATTGTCCGAACTCCGGAGATTACATCCAACGCCATTCCTCAGGCTCTCCTCCTCCGATGTGAATTTATCAAGCCATCCAGACAATGCATCTTCCCTGATCAAATGTGCCATCTCAAGGAAAAACATCCTTCCTTCACAGCTGAATGAACCGCTTCAGCATCCAGACGCGTCTTTAAACAGCATGTTGTCGAAAAATTGTAAATTTTCAGGCGGATATGCTTAAAATCTAATGTGCAATGCCGGTTTTATATTCTTCTTCCTCTCATCTCGCAGCTCAGTTTTTATTGCCCGTAACTGCAAGTTTACTAAATTCTCTGAAAATTACATTCTAAGTTTTGGAAATGTAAAAACATCTTTATTGGATTTTTTTTTTTTTCCTCTCCGGTAAATCCATCTGTCACTGTGAATATTGTGCTGTTGGGTAATGAAGATGTAAAGGGTTTGAATGAAATGCCTTGGTTGTTATAGGATGTTTTTTAAGCCTGCTTTCTTGGACACAGCACTAAAAAAAAAATAATAAAAAAATAAAAAAAATATTATTTTACTAGCCTCTGCTCCTCTCCCCTTCATCTGCGGGTTGTTGGCGTCAATGATCCGCCTATATTCAGCAAAGTGCTGCCGTGGATGGTTTGCCTGCTCCGGCATTTCGGCAGCTCTCAAGTTATCCTGCAGCTGAACTTGTTCCTTATGCCGTGCCTGTGATTGTTCCGGCATCTCAGCAGCTCGCTGGGACGCCATATAATGAGCGTGTTGATGATCCGCCTGCTCCGGCGTTTCGACAGCTGCCACTGAACTTGTTCCTCATGCTGTGCCTGTAATTGTTCCGCTATCTCACCAGCTTGCTGGGATGCCATATAATGAGTGTGTTCTTGGCGCCGATGATCCATATGCTCCGGTGTTTTGGTGGTTCTCAAGCTGGCCTGCCGCTGAAATTGTTCCTCACACCGTGCCTGTGATTGTTCCAGCATCTCAGCAGCTCGCTGGGACATATAATGAGCGTGTTGTTGGCGTTGATGATCCGCCTGCTCCGTCGTTTCGGCAGCTGTCAAGCTGGCCTGACGCTGAACTGGTTCCTCGCGCTGTGCCTGTGATTGTTCAGGCATGTCATATAATGAGCGTGTTGTTGCAGATGATTGGTTGTGATCGTCATCGTCACTCTTTATTCATCGTTGTAACACGCGGTACCTTGTAACAATGTGTTATAGTGACAGAGGCAGACAATGGTAACCCGCTCCTCCGTCTGTGGCCATATGATGGACTGGGTTGGCATGCAGTTGGATGATTTTAGCCAGGAACGGGAACCAAATATAACTTCATATTGATAAATTTTGTTGAAATAAAATTTCCACAAAATTTCTCAAGACATTCCTAAAGCTGCCGACCCTATAAATGACCCTGTAAAACATCTTGATAAGATCTTGTAGACTCAGTCTAGCACTTCTATAGGGGTTGGATGAGATTAGGTAGACATAGTGGATATCTTCCAGCATGGCGCCACTCTGTGTCTATTGTTGCTGCTCAGATCCATTTGTTTCATGGCGGCAGACCCGCTATATCACACATGATCTATGGACAAGTGTCCATGTTTCCGGTAGAAAGTAGCACCGCTTTTCTAAACGTCCACGACCTCTTTAATCCATCACATAGACGTGGACGGTCGCGCTCACCTGTCCTTGTTTTACTTATGGACACGCTGGAAGTTCAGCACTGACCAAGTGCCAACTTATCAGAACGAAACTCTGCTTTTAATCTTGCTAAAAGTTCCTGGTGGCCTAATAATGGTTGGCACGCTGTAGCTTGGACATCTTCTGATGAGGGATCGGGGTCCAATTTTTTTTAAGGCATAATATGTACCATTTAATAAATGACTACGCTGGGTATTGGAACTATCGAGGTAAAAGCACTCCGTATCCAAAAGTACTGCGCGGAAACGCACTCCGGGGACGTTCTCACGAAACCATCTGGTCTGTTTGGTAGAATTTCAGAAAGTGAAGCTACTGAAATGATTGTCCTGTTCCAGGCGGGAGACATTTGTCAGTCTACGAGACGTTTTGTAGACTACAGCTCCAAGTACAGATTATTTTCTGCTTTTTGTTTTTGCTCCTTTTTTTTTGTTTCTACAAAGCGTACGTTAAGAGTCGGTATAAATAAGTTCAGATCTTGTGTTTAGGAGGACAGGTTTCTAATGGATTAGGCTGTCTGCATAGTACAAGTATTCAGTGAATTATAGGACATCTGGTAGGTAGCCCCGCTTACCTGACGTCGTGTTTGTAGGGTATCTGTTGTATAGTCCCTTCCTGTTATGGGGGCTCATGGAGCAGAGGGCCTTCGGGTTTTGATTCCAATTCAGAATCTAGACAGAAACTATAATGAGAATTTCTGGAATTATTATATTGATGCCCTATCCTTAGGTTGGGCCATCAAATATCACATGGGTGGGATCGGACACCTGCGACTGCTATCATCAGAACCCTACAGGCTGCTTACGGAATACCAGGTACACCACTGTACATTGTGTAGTGTCTGTGCTTGGTATTGCAGCTCGGACCCATTCACTTGAATAGGTCTGAGCTGCAAACTGGCCACGTGATGAATGTGCTGGACGTCGCTCACTCCAGCAAATGTAGGGGTCCTGTGTATAGCGTAGATTTGACTTCCGGATAAAACCCAATTAAGGCCTGGGTCACATCTGCCTTTGGGCTTTTGTTTGGGGACCCCACGAATTGAAACCTATGCGCATTAAAAAGCGATTACCTAAGGAAACCCGCGAACCCCAGACACTGTAATGGGGTCCATGTGGTTTCTACAAAGTCCTCCTTGTAGGGCTTTTCTCTCTGCCTGTTTCGTGCAGAAACCACATGGACCCCAATATAATCTCTGGGGTCCGCAGGTTTCCTTAGGTAACTGCTTTTTAATGCATATAGGTTTCCGTTCTTGGGGTTCCCAAGTGAACTCCTCTAACGCAGATGTGAACCAGGCCTAAGGTTTAGGTGCATGTTGCGGAAAAGCACCGATCTCTGCGCCATGGTGAAAGCTACAAGCAAAAAAAAGTGCCCTGAATTCAGCGCAGTAACTGCAAAAGCTCATTAAACAGATAAAACTGGATAATCCACCTGAGGATCGAGTATGACCCTTGTATTTTCTGCTAGGAGAACAAATTCAGCGCCTGAGTAACATTGGAATCAATAGAGCCTGAATTTGGAGCTGATTTTGATTTGCAATCTGTCTCAATTTCTGCACGAAATTCCACTTTGTGAAAACTTACCTTTATTCCCTGGAAAATAACTTGTAGACATGTAAGCGCTAGGGTTGAGCAAATCGGGATCAGGAAAGATCGGATCCTGATCGGCGATCGAGCAAATTTCACGATCGGGATCGGCTGGAAAATAATCGGATTTTAAAATCGATCCTGAAATCTCAAGATCGGCTCAACCTTAGCAAGCACAATAGTAGGAATTGTAATGGGATAAATTTCCAGGACTGACCATTTACGCCCATAATTCCCATAATCCTCCAGGAGGCGCCTACAGTAAGCGATGTGCCGGTCGAGTTCTCTGCTACTATTTGCACTGGATTATGTTTGGGCCGAGGAATATGAAAGCCACCTCTTGTGATCTTACGTCGGCATTGGACGAAACTTCAAGAGAAGGTGATGATTAAAATAATAAAAACAAGCAAAAACAGGGAAAAAAAAGCAAATGAGAGCGACTGTAGGAAGCAAGGTTTCATGTCTCTCCTCCAAATTTATGAAGTGGAAGATTTCAAAGACGGCAAACGTGGGTTCCCTTGGGTTGTCACATTTTTCTAATTGGAGATGTGATTTCTTTGATGTCACTTTTAATTTATGATGTTTCAAGGCAGTGAGAGAGTGCACATGTATATTACTCTGCATCTATGTATGTACAGTAAAATCACTTTCATCTGGCATTAATGGAGCTTAATGGTGTTGGATTATCAAATATTCTGGATCATCAAATTGCCATAGAAAAATCTATTGAATTAAGGCGAAGGCTACACTGTAAATTTTGTTGCGTAACGTAAGTATCACAGTATGGCGTTGCACCATATTGCAGGTAATATTTGTCAAGGCTGTGGCATTTTAAGAGTGATGGGCTGGTTGCAGAAAATCCAGTTGTATACATAAGGTCTTCTCTCTCTCTCTCTCGTTCGTTCATTCATTCAGAATTGGAAGGAAGGAAGAGAGGGGATGTTATGATGTGCACTGGGATGTTGAGCCATGCCGACTCCAGTGCCGTGGCCAGCTGCGCTAGGTTACGTGGTTGAGCCTCCATGGTGCGAACAACCTGATCGAGGTGGTCCCAAAGATTCTCGATTGGGTTCAAGTCCGGGGAATTTGCTGGCCAAGGGAGTACGGTAAACTCATTCTGGTGCTCCTCAAACCACGCACATACACTGCGAGCTTTATGACATGTCGCATTGTCCTGCTGGTAGATGCCATCATCCTGAGGAGAAACAATTCGCATGTAGGGGTGAACATGGTCCGCAAGGATAGAGGCATACTTGTATGGATCTATCGTGCCTTCCACAATGATGAGTGCACCCAGATGGCTGATGACACGCGCCTTCTGCGATTGGTTATTTAATGTTGACGTCAGAAGTAGACGGTGGTTACATGAATATGACTGGACTGTGTACATTCAGAATTTTTTGACTTGAAAACGGAATGGTGGACATTGGAAGAAATTATTAAAGCTGTTACCCAGAAATAGTTGTCAAAAAAGGAAGGGCACGCAACGTCACAGGTCCCTTTCCTTAGGCCGCTCATTGGTCTCAGCAGTCACATGAGATGAATCTTCTGCCAATAGACGACCCTGGAGAGACCAGAACTGGATTGCAGCACTGGAGCTCCAGGACAGGCGAGTATGTATGGGGTACAGCTTCTCCGGCATCCTTGGACAAATCTGTATATACTAGACAACCCCTTTGAGTCCCGTATTCCACTTTCCCAAATACTGGACGTGTTTCGGCGGTGCTTAGCATGACAGATTTATCATTATTTACTCCTGAAGCCGGCATAAAATGGCAGAACAAATTAATAAATTAGGCGTATCTTCACTTTGGCGCACAAAACTGTTATAAGAATCGTCAGTCTTCATAAATTCCTCTGGTTTTTGCTCCAATAAAGAAATAATAAATGTAGCCCGGCTCTCAATGTAGCTGTAGCTGAAATTTTGTCTAATCTATATGGTGGTGTCACAACGTTCCCCTGATGGCCATTGTTTGGTGGGAAGAATGGCCGGGCAAGTTGGATTCCAACACCGGATCATTTTATTCTTAAGAGAAAACTCCCCACCGAAGGTGTCTATTAGAGACTTGTGATCTCGGCTGAACCCTGCGTGAATGTAGATTTTGGGGGACAAAATATTGTTAGTAGACCATGGTCTAAAGTGGATTTCTGACCAATATTGGAGATAAGTTTAGGCGACCTGGTCACTCTAACTTTTTACCTTCTTCCTCTGCGCCCAAGTCTCAGTACAATGTTGTTTTGACCATCTGAGATCTCATTATCGTAGAGAAGTCAACAGACGGGAGCAAAACTTTGTATTCTTTCCAGATTATGACAATTTCATAGAGAAAGTTCCAGCTTCTTGTGTTTGTTGTTGCTCACAGATGGAGCTTTATCTTTATTTTATGCCTTCACACAAGTCCCTCAGAAGTGGTTCTCATTACCGTCGTCTTTTCTGTATCGGAGTAGAGTGACTCAGAATTGCCGCTCTTCTTTCTGTTCTTACCACTTTATTTTGTGAAGTTAAAGTTTGGGTCTGTGAAACGTGTCTGTACATGTAGGTCACCGTACTGTCTTTAGAAATAGTGGGCGCCATCCTTGGGAAACTTTTTTTTTTTTTTTCTCCTTCGGTCACAAAAAGCTGACTAGCCATTGAATGGTTGTGGATGAGTTCTGTCCATATGCGTGGTTGACATTAGACACTTCAAGACTGATCTTCAAGGAACTAGCAATTCGATGAATTGCAAGGGTTTAGCTATGGGGTCTGCTCCTTCCCTGCCCCTAATGTTTGACCCTTCTATCAGAAGAGACCAGTATTGTGCATGGAATACAAGTCCACTTTGTCATGTAGCATTCAATTTTGTAAATTTTGTAAAATATTGTGGTCTGCAAAGATTTAGTAGCTCGAAAAGTCTTTCAGATTATTTGGTGTGCTGGCTGCCGGGCTCTTGTGTGAATTTCCAACCATTCTTTCAACGATTAAGACCAGTTCTCTGTGTCCAGGGCACTAGTATAACAATCCGTCTCGACTCCTTGGCCTTCCAGTTTCAGCATTTTTCAGTAAATTTTCCTGTTACCCTTCAGGGCACCTTACCCTGCCAGACCCTTGCCCTCTCGTCTAAGGGTTTTCCCATGAACAGAACTATATTTACATTTGTAGACAATTAAAAATGAAACATTTTTTCAAATATAAAACATTTTGTAGAGTTGGAAAGTTTTTCTCTTATTATTTTAGCAACTGTTTTGTGGCTGTTGGACACCGCCATAAAAGCAGGAACTTTCTATGGTCTGGGATTTGGCAGAACCCAGAATTTTGAATGACTTCTATTTGCAAAAATTGTTATTTTTGGATTGTCTCTACAAAGAACTTTTTTCTTTAATTTCTTATATAATGGCATTCTACACAGTCCAGTCCTATTAATGGGACCACCGCCAAACTTCTGACGTCAACGTTACATAACCAATCGCAGAAGGCGCGTGTCATCAGCCATCTGGGTGCACTCATCACTATGGAAGGCACGATGGATCAACACCAGTATGCTTCTATCCTTGCAGACCATGTTCACCCCTACATGCGAATTGTTTCTCCTCAGGATGATGGCATCCATCAGCAGGACAATACGAAGTGTCATAAAGCTCACAGTGTACGTGCATGGTTCCAGGAGCACCAGGATGAGGTTACCGTACTCCCTTGGCCAGCAAATCCCCAATACTTGAAAGCAATCGAGAATCTGTGGGACCACCTCAATCGGGTTGTTCGCACCATGGAGGCTCAACCACGTGACCTAGCGCAGCTGGCCACGGCACTGGAGTCGGCCTTGCTCAACATCCCAGTGACCATCATCACAACATCCCCTCTCTTCCTGCACGTCTCGCAGCGGTCCGCTCTACCAAAGGTGGTTATTCTGGATTGTGACAGGTGGTCACATTAATGTGACTGGACTGTGTAGGTGACTGCCTACTCTGCTTTTCCCATTGACCCGTCTTTGCCTATTTTTAATATCCTCTTGTCTTGCCCTCGTCTGCCTTCAATATTGTTATGGATAGACCTTAGCAAAAATAACCATCCATGTCTTATTGGCAGGAGACCTATCATCTAGACCCCAGATTACTTGGCCGCTATGCTCCTATGGACTTGGCGACGTTTGCTATTTTCTAGATATCTGCTTGGGCCAGACCATGGGTCAACCCTGTGCCTATCTGGGTAAAGTCGAGGTGAAGTGGCCACAGTGCAATTCTTAGAGCCGTGTCCACTTTGTCCTATCCCCCACACATTGGTGGTATTATCCTTATGACTAATGAGCCTATCCTCGGCCTCCATTAATCCTATGGAAGTGATAGGCGCGGCCTCGCTCAGGTCTCTATTGGTGACCGCTCTGTCATCCGTCTTAATGAATTTCCAAGCATTAGTCTAATTGCTGTAGCAGAGCTGTTGCTTTTGTGTCGCTGTCACCTTTCCACTTAATAAAGCCGTAGTCTGTGCTGGTTGGAAACTGCAGTGTAAGAATTTTCATTAATCCTGTTTTTTCCTTCCTTTCCCCTCAGGACTCCAGATGATCTCTCTACGGAGATACTCGCTATACTGCAGCGGGAGTTTAAGCTGAAAGAAGAGAATCTCACCCTTACGAACAGGTAGGGACTGATTTGTATCCGCTCCATGGTATAACATGGAGAATTGTCATTTATTATAATATTATATGGTATAAACCTCCATCGTGGCCAGAAGCTACTAACATAGAGCAGAACACTCTGCGGTGAAGGGGCTGTGGGGGGTCTACCCAGCGGAACCTGTTATTAACCATATCTTCCCTGTCCGGTATTTATATGGTGCCAACCAGTGACGGGATTTACTTTCAACTGGAGACTTTAAAGGGCTAAAATGCCTCCCAAGCCAATGATAATGTCATGTACGTGCCTTTTATGTGTCCCCAAACTGATGTAGCAATGCAGAGGAGATGACACTTTTTTTTTAAATGGATATGCAAATGATTCTATTGTGCAATGGGGGCGGGGTCTGGTTTTTGTAAAGAGAGCCGCAGGTGCTCTGAATGTCTTAGAAACTTGCAGCCCAATGTTGCTTCTTTAGCACTGAAGGACTTCGTCATGGCTGCCGGTAGGGAAATTACTTGGGGGATTCGTTCCAACAAAATTTGCGCGGTCTTCGCCATAGACCCTCTGCAGCCCGGGACAGCAGTCACATAGATACATCATGCTGACCATCTACATCATCCATTGTATTGACGTGGAGTCTCCAGTCCTTCGCCCATGGACAACCATTTCTGTTTTTGAAAGGATTCTACCATTAAAACTCTTTTTTTTTTCTCGTTCACACTTTGGAATAGCCTTAAAGAGGACCTTTCACCATATCTGGGCACATGCAATGTTATATGCTGCCAGAAAGCTGACAGTGCGCTGAATTCAGCGCACTGTCGGCTTTCCCGATCCGTGCCCGGTGTAAAGCGCTATCGGTCCCGGTACCGTAGCGCTTTACAGTCAGAAGGGCGTTTCTGACCATTAGCCAGAGACGTCCTTCTGCCTCGCGGCGCCAATCACGCTGTGCTGTGGAGCCGGGAGGAACGCCCCCTCCCTCTCCTGATAATGCTCGTCTACGGACAAGCTGTGTGAGCAGAGGGAGGGGGCGTTCCTCCCGGCTCCACAGCACAGCGCGATTGGCGCCGCGAGGCAGAAGGACGTCTCTGGCTAATGGTCAGAAACGCCCTTCTGACCATAGAAGAGCTACGGTACCGGGCCGTAAGCTCTTCACACCGGGCACAGATCGGGAAAGCCGACAGCGCGCTGAATTCAGCGCACTGTCAGCTTTCTGGCAGTATATAGAACTGCCTGTGCCCGGATATGGTGAAAGGTCCTCTTTAAGAAAGGCTATTTGTCTCCTACCTTTAGAAGTCGTCTCTGGCCCGCCGTTCGATTAAAAACCTGGTTTTTGTTGGTATGCAAATGGGTTTTCTCGCAGCACTGGGGCGGGCCTCAGCATTCAAACAGCACTGGGGGCGTCCCCAATGCTGCGAGAGAACTCTCTCCAGCGCCGCCTCCATCATCTTCAGCAACCGCCTCTTCACTCGTCTTCTTCCGGCTTGGGTCACACTTCGTGCCTGCGCAGTCGGCTCTGCCATCAGAGTGCACAGGCTGGTGGCCATTTTTTGGAGGCCGCTGACGCGCGCATGCGCTCTAAGCTCTGTAAGCCATGGAACTACAGGAGCGTACTGCGCATGCGCGCGTAAGCAGCCTCCAAAAAATGGACGCCAGCCTGTGCACTCGGCTCTGCCTGCAGCCCGATGGCAGAGCCGACTGCACAGGCGTGGAAGTAGAATCCCTTTAACTAAAAAAAATCAAAAAAATTGCAATGTAGTCTGTGGTTGATGGCACGAACTACTCCACGTCCCCATGCACCAGCTGTTATACATCGCCCCCACGGTCTGCCTTAATATCTGTGATCTCGCCCTATCTGCCGCTCAAAAGTCCTGTCCCTTGTCCCAGTCATTTATATACGTTACTGTGATCTTCGGTTGCACTTAAGGATCCTGTCGAGCTTTCCGTCCTCCATTCGCAGCGTGTAAAGACTTGCGTCTCGTGCCCCCGGGGCTGAGCGGCGCAGTTGGTTAAACACTTGCTGCTTCTCTTGACATTTCAACGTCTTCCGAGCCCCTGAGAATAGCAAAAATAGTTTTTGGCATTGCCAGTAGCTACAGTAAAGTGCACTCTAGTGCTGAAATGACTGATATTTTACATACTTGAGTCATCTTCAGTGCTTAAGAATGAGGGGAAAAATCTGTTTGATGAGCATTTGTTTGATTTGTAAATGTCAAGTGAAGTCTTTCCCCTTCATGTAAATCTATGTCCTTTCTCGAGCCTTTCATTTAGGTCACTTATGGCGGAGGTGGGGGTGCTGCTGCTGCCGCCTTGGTTTTTTTTGACTCTTCTTTTGCGTTTCTTTATAGCAAAGAATATTTTTCGACACATTAAAGGAGTTATCCGACTCCTTGTCTCAACAGTCGGACCCCTCCTATCTTATCATATTCTGCAGCGCTTTACAAATCGTAGACATTAGAGACATTACAGAGTGATAAATTCTCTCCATAGGCGTGAGGACTCTGCTCAGAAGAGCTTGCAATCTAAAAAAAGGGTCTATCCGCTTTAGAGAACCTGTTGGGTCAATTGGAGACACTAAACCACTCTCAGATCCTTATAGAGCAGGGGTAGGGAACGTACGGCTCTCCAGCTGTTGCAAAACTACAACTCCCAGCATGCATACTGGCTCTGCTGTTCTTGGAACTCCCATAGAAGTGAATGGAGCATGCTGGGAGTTGTAGTTTCACAGCAGCTGGAGAGCCCAAGGTTCCCTACCAGATGGTTTGGTGTCCCAAATCGGCAAAAATCATCCGTAATTTAAAAAAACAAACAAAAACAACTCACCATATCTAGAGATGAGTTGGATGAGCCTCGTCGGACTCCTCTCAGGTGCTCCCGGCGCCTGCGCAGATCTTCTTCGAAGCCGAGAACGTGCGCCATTCATTCCGCAAAGTGCCATTGGTATGAGGCCGGAGCACTGAAGACGTGATGTACGGCTGCTGTTGTTTTTTTTTTTCTCTGCTGAATGTAAACCATGAATTTCAATTCATTCGCAGCGAGCCAATATGGCGAGCGATGAAGCTGCATCTGCAGAGGACTTTCCCTCCCTTGTAATAGATTCCGCGTTGATTGTAACAATCTCTGACTCTCGATCCGTACTTTTACTTTCGCATAGTTGTGTGAATTAGCAGCGACGTGCCCGATGGCCGGAGATGGAAGGATTAATTACATTGCTGTAAAGGACCGGCTTGGAATGGGCCCCAGTCAATTTGTTTTGCATGCCGCCTGGATGTGCTACACTCCCCGTAACAGGCCATTCTGGATGAAACACCATGAAGCTTCATTAATATGAATTCCCCGGCTCCGTCCAGCGCTGAGGAGCTCTCTATGAATCCCATCTCAGATTGATTTCTATGAAATGCAAAAAGACATTTCGCCAAGTCGGTGCCGCAGCAAACACGAGCGTATCAAAAAATCCTTCTTTTTTTTTTTTTTTCCTATTGTTAAATTCCATTTCTCTCTACTCTTTCCACTGTACCATGGCCGGCTGCTCCCCTACAGGGGGGTTAGTGATGAGATATGGAATCTTACCAGCTCTTAAAGGGATTCTCCAGACTTGTTGGATATGAAATGGATCATGATGTAGGGAATTTATTAACCCATCTGAGATATGACACATCTTTCATGTGTCCTGCAGATAGATAGGTTACTGTCACCAGAACAGTATATCACCCCAGTCCTGCAGATAGATAGGTTACTGTCACCAGACCCAGCATATCACCCCAGCCCTCCAGATAGATAGGTTACTGTCACCAGAACCAGCATATCACCCCCAGCCCTGCAGATAGATAGGTTACTGTCACCAGAACCAGAATATCACCCCAGCCCAGCAGATAGATAGGTTACTGTCACCAGAACCAGCATATCACCCCAGCCCTGCAGATAGATAGGTTACTGTCACCAGAACCAGTATATCACCCCAGCCCTGCAGATAGATAGGTTACTGTCACCAGACCCAGCATATCACCGCAGCCCTGCAGATAGATAGGTTACTGACACAAGAACCAGCATATCACCCCAGCCCTGCAGATAGATAGGTTACTGTCACCAGACCAGCATATCACCCCAGCCCTGCAGATAGATAGGTTACTGTCACCAGACCCAGCATATCACCCCAGCCCTGCAGATAGATAGGTTACTGTCACCAGACCCAGCATATCACCCCAGCCCTGCAGATAGATAGGTTACTGTCACCAGAACCAGCATATCACCCCAGCCCTGCAGATAGATAGGTTACTGTCACCAGAACCAGCATATCACCCCAGCCCTGCAGATAGATAGGTTACTGTCACCAGACCCAGCATATCACCCCAGCCCTGCAGATAGATAGGTTACTGTCACCAGACCCAGCATATCACCCCAGCCCTGCAGATAGATAGGTTACGGTCACCAGACCCAGCATATCACCCCAGTCCTGCAGATAGATAGGTTACTGTCACCAGTACCAGCATATCACCCCAGCCCTGCAGATAGATAGGTTACTGTCACCAGAACCAGCATATCACCCCAGCCCTGCAGATAGATAGGTTACTGTCACCAGAACCAGCATATCACCCCAGCCCTGCAGATAGATAGGTTACTGTCACCAGACCCAGCATATCACCCCAGTCCTGCAGATAGATAGGTTACTGTCACCAGTACCAGCATATCACCCCAGCCCTGCAGATAGATAGGTTACTGTCACCAGAACCATCATATCACCCCAGCCCTGCAGATAGATAGGTTACTGTCACCAGAACCAGCATATCACCCCAGCCCTGCAGATAGATAGGTTACTGTCACCAGAACCAGCATATCACCCCAGCCCTGCAGATAGATAGGTTACTGTCACCAGACCCAGCATATCACCCCAGCCCTGCAGATAGATAGGTTACTGTCACCAGAACCAGCATATCACCCCAGCCATGGTGAGAGGTACCTGCTCAGTGTTCAGTATTTTATGTCTTATTAACAATGTTGTTGTTATTGGGGTTTGTCAATAATTTTAGAAGCCAGCGGTTTTTTTACTAGCCTGTAACCACATTCATTCCGTTTTGTACCGAGGCTGTAAGGACGACTACTACTATAACAACTACTCATGGATTTTGTTGCTGATCCGCTGTCATTCCTGTTCCTATCAGACTGATCTTTATGTCCCCATTATATAGATAGGATTACCCTGATGTCTATTTTGATTTTTGAAATGCTTCTTTTATTTCATGTTGAGGAAGAGAACAATATCCGTGTGATATACCGCCATCTAAATCCAGTCTCACGAGCCAACAAAGTGTTTACAACTTATATAAAGGGAGGCTGGATTTATGTTTTATTTTGCAAAAAGCAAAAAAAAAAAAATCTTCCCCTAAATAGCGAGGACTTGCCATAATTACCCTGCCAAGATTGTGAGATTCAAAGGCTGCGAACACATAAATAGGCTTGAAACGTTGAAATATGATTTAATTTTCCCTTTAATCTCTCCGCTGCGCTGGCAGTTCTCGTCGTGTTCACCTCAGACTTATCCGGTAAGGTAAGGGGGAAGGAAAGGCTTCTGAAAAAGGATAAAATAGAAATATTCTGTGTAAAAATGTAAAAATAAATAAATCACAGATGTGATCATTGCAAAATCATGGTCATCAATATCAGATCAGTTTGGGGATCTCCCCGTTCCCGCCCTTCACGGCCAGTCAGCTGATGCACGGACAATAGAACAGGAAGCAGACAGCTCCGTTCTCTTTGTAGTGGCGGAACTGAGTCATTGCAGCTTAGTAATCCATTCACTGCTGATAGGAATGAAGAGGATTGTGGCCGAGTTGTGACCAATGGGCATGATGTCACATCACTTCCTCAGAAGATGAAAGCAGATATGTTTTCGTATCCTGCACTGCCCCTTTAAGACAGATTTTCTAGTTTGTCGACAGGTACTCTATGCTCCAAATTTCTAATTCAGCCCCAGGTTGAGCAGCTCATTTGCAAATGCCCCAGATTTATTTCACTTAGGGGTCATGAACACGACGTGTGCAAGCTGCGAGCCGTGATTGAATTGCACAGGTGGCACATGGATGTCACCCGTGCGCTACCGGTGTAC
The DNA here is from genome assembly GCF_031893055.1 of Leptodactylus fuscus. NCBI lineage: Eukaryota > Metazoa > Chordata > Amphibia > Anura > Leptodactylidae > Leptodactylus > Leptodactylus fuscus. The sequence continues at coordinate 7,565,479 of NC_134272.1, read as the reverse complement.
CCGCCGTGTGACCGCGACCCCGTTTACCAGGGTTAGCAAGCATGGCCACAAAACTGGACAGGAATAGGACATGTCCTGAGTTTTCAAGCATGGTCTGTCTGCCAACATGGGGATCCGTGGAAATCACGGTCATGTGCACGGACCGATAGATATGAATGGGTTAGTGTGCTATGCGGGAAATATCTGAATATTACACTGAAGTAGCACACAGTCCTGTACATGGGTTTAACACTGTGCAAATGTGAAGTGTGTCCTTTGGGCATTCAAGGGGCCTGTATAGGTGCAAATCCTTTAGGAAAGTGTATATCCCTGTGTTTTTCTTGTCCACGTATACAAAACTGTATACACTGGTGCATAGTTGGGACAGCACTATGAACATATTCCTTCGTTATACCCAAAAAGAAAATTTGAACAGAGCCTTAGATCCGCTTCAGATGACAAGTACATGAGACTAGAATGCTTCTAGCATTGATTCCTATGCACCTTGTTCTGTAGCATTGATTCCTATGCACCTTGTTCTGTAGCATTGAGTCCTATGCACCTTGTTCTGTAGCATTGAGTCCTATGCACCTTGTTCTGTAGCATTGATTCCTATGCACCTTGTTCTGTAGCATTGATTCCTATGCACCTTGTTCTGATGGATCTTCTTAGTGACTGAGGACTAAGCTCGCACACCCCGCACGCACCCTGCGGTGACATCCTCTTATCTCGCATATTTCCCCTAAATGTTGCCATCATGATGATGTACGGCATCTGGCAGGTAGGGGACAGACACCTGTCGTTCTCACAAAGCCGCCCATGTTACGACAATAAAACCTATTCAACTTCTAATATGACCGAAAGCGGTTTCTTAATGGGGCGGGGATGGAATTTTCCTCGCAGCTTGCAGAACCTATAAATTCCGGATTGAGAACATCGATACAGGCAAAGTGCACGGAATGAGGAGATAATGACGGGAGATTTTTATAGAAAACACAGTATAATGAAGGTGGCTTCATGATGGCTTTTATGGGATGGGACCTACCTGCACTGCAGTGCTCGGGAAATTGGCCACACTCGAAAGCTGCATGGAGGTAATGAAAGAATAGGCTTAATGACTAGTCCTATTTAACGGCGGCCATTAGTCCCAGCCTTATTGTAATCTCCCTTCTAAACACAGAATTAATTTTCTCTAAATCTATTTTGTGTTCCTGGGTGTCTATTCCATCAGCCGAGCCCGGCGTGTAGACGGACTGCTGCCTCTGCTCCGCTCCAGATCTGTCTTCGGGAGATTGTCTCATCTAGGGTAATAAAGTAGATTCATTCTCGCTTATGTATAACATAGAAGGAAAGAGCTGAACTACCCCGGACATCTGTATCCAAGCAGCTGGCCACGGTTCATGCAGCTTTGGTCTCCACTGACTACTATGTATCTATGATATCTGCAGACGAGAAGTATTAAACTCAGAAAATGCATAAAAATATATATGGAAAAATGGAATCCCCTCCTTTCATTTGAACTCATTTTGTCTCCTTTTACTATCATCAAAATATATAAATAAATTTCACTATACCCAAGGAAATCAGCCATGTCTCCTCTCCCCTGTACCTGGCTGAAAGATTACTATCTGCAGCAGGAGCCTCCCCCCTCTGTCCTGTCTGTAGTACGGCAAAACAAGGTTCCGATCTATACCGCTAGCTTATGCAAATTCAACAGTTTTCCTTAAATAAAATTGCTTTATCAATGCTGCTTCATTTACCGTATATTTTGGATAATCCCTCCCATTATTTGTATAAGGAAAAATATCTTCGGACCGTGTTAGCCAGTGGATATGAAATACATTTTTTTGGAGAAGTCTTCTGTAGTTGATACCTTTATTAATAGTACTATAGTACTAGTACTATACCTATATTAATACTACTAGAATGGTCCCTTCATCAGGCCGGTATAACACAATATCTGAAGGCAGGCATATTCATACAGTAATAGAGTGTTAGATGCAAAATAGATGGAAAGCAGAACATGCAAATAGTTAAAAAAAACATAGATATCAGTTCACAGGAAAGTTCTCTGGGTTTATGGCTCCTTTGATCAGTCACGTGGTGTCTAGTTGTTGTAAAACGTCATAAAACCCTGTGACTGGTTTAGCCCCATTTGGAGCGTGTCAAAGGTCATCATGAGTTTATATTCCCAAATCCTCCGATGTTTCCTGTTTTTGAAATTTCCTCTTAAAACCAAGATCTTCATGTCATTGATGATATTATGATTTGGATTGCTGAAGTGTTTTGGCACAGGGAGGTCCATTCTCTGCTCTCTAATCATATGTCTGTGTGAGTTCATCCTCATCCTAAGTGTCTGTCCTGTCTCCCCTATATACAGGCCTCAGGACACTTGGTACACATTATTAAATACACTAGATTAGGTGTGCTGCAGGTGAAGGTACCTGGGATCTTGTAGTCTTGATCGGAGTTCGGGATCTTTATATTATCCGTGGTCAGTATGTGCGGGCAGGTTTTGCACTTTTTCTGTCCGCACAGAAATGTTTCTGTGTTAGTTGGAGGTGACAGTGAGCTGCTAATCACCATATTCCTGAGGTTTGGTGGCTGTCTGTAGCACAGGAGAGGGGGGTCTGGAAATATGGATTTTAGACGGTTGTCTTTTTGCAACGAACTTCGATCAAGACTACAAGATCCCAGGTACCTGCACCTGCAGTATACCTGAATAAGTACTGTATATTAGTTTTTTTCTGTTCCATTTATAAAACCCCATCCAAAAAGTTCTTGTAACATTTTTGTCTAGTCTCAGAGTTCGCTAGGGGTGTTGCAGTTATTGTCTCTTTAGCGGCCTCTACAGGGCAAATGTATGTATTCTGCAACCATTTAGCGTCCATGCATGGGTGGACAAGGTGGTTTAGAGCTTGGGATCTTTTCTCCTCTCCTCGACAATGTCCCTAACCCCTAAGGGTCTATTCACGCAGAGTTTTTTGACAGTGGGTTTGGACGTGGAATCCGCCTCAAAAACCGCTTCCAAAAACAGCTCCCATTGACTTCAGTGGGAGCCGCTTGCTTCTTTTTTCTGCTAGCCAGTAGCGGGACAAGTAACGAGATGACCCTTCTTCCCGCGGATTCTGCAGCTGACTCAGCCGCTTTGCGAGGCTCCCTCCCACCCATTCATTTAGGTCTAATCCGGATCAGATGCCGATGCACTGCACGGAATGTTCACACGCGGAATGCAACATAATCCGTACAAGATGGCCCCTTTAACCCCTTAGCGACCCTTCACGTAACTGTACGTCATGGGTCGCATGGGGATGTATGGAGCGAGCTCACACGCTGAGCTCGCTCCATACACGGCAGATGCCGGCTGTATCATACAGCCAGGACCTGCCAATAACAGCAGCGGTCGGTGCCCGAGCCGATCGCTGCTGTTAACCCTTTACACACTGCATACTATTGCAGTGAATAGTATGAGCGATCAGACCCCCTAGGTTTCAAGGTACCTAAGGGGTCTGATCATAAATGTAACAGAAGAAAAAAAAAAGTTTTTAAAAGTATTAAAAAAATAAAAAAAATATAAAAGTTCAAATCACCCCCCTTTCCCTAGATCAGCTATAAAAGTAATTAAAGAACATTAAACATAAACATATTAGGTATCCCCGCGCTCCAAAATGCCCAAACTATTAGAATATTAAAACATTTATCCCGTACTGCGAACGGCGTAGCGGCAAAAAAAAAAAAAAAAAAACAGCCAAAAAGCGTTTTTTTCAACACTTTGCCTCTTATAAAAAATTGAATAAAAAGTGATCAAACCATCAGATCTTTCCCAAAATGGTATCAATAGAAACGTCATCTTGTCCCGCATAAAAAGACACCACAACCAGCTCCATACATGGAAATATGAAAAAGTTACAGGTGTTAGAACATGATGACACAATTTTTTTTTTCTATTTTGCAAAGTTTATCATTTTTTTAAAAGTATCAAAACATTTCAAATACTATATAAATTTGGTATCACCGCGTTCGTACTGACACGTAGAACACAGGTAACATGTCATTTGTACCAAACAGTGAACGCTGTAAAAATTAAACCCATAAGAAAATGGCGCAAATGCATTTTTTCTCCAATTGCACCTCATTCTGAATTTTTTTCCAGCTTCCCAGTACATTGCACAGCATATTGAATGGTGCCATTACAAAGTACAATTTGTCCCGCAAACAATAAGCCATCATGTGACTCGTGTGAACTGAAAAATGAAAAAGTTATGGCTCTTGAAATGTGAGGAGGGAAAAACGAAAATGCGAAACCAAAAAATGGCCTGGTCCTTAAGGGGTTAAGTTCAAGCCATTTTGATACAGTTGATAAATTTGTCGCCTGTTCGTCCTATTAAGCATATGGCTGCCATCCTGAGCGGGATTTAACGATACAATAATGAATTGTGTTCTTTAAGGGTTGGTTGACGGGAGAAGTTTGTCTGCTTGTGACTGTAGCCGCCGATCTCAGATTGCCATCAGTGATTCATCTACTTAATGCATATTAAATCCATTAATTAGGAGAAAATTGAATCCCGCTGTTGATGCCTCTATTGAAGTGAAGTCGTCACTGTAGGGGCGCACATTTACTGGGATTTCATCCCTAAACACTTGTTCGGTGACTTTTATTAATATTACGTCTCCCCCTCACGCTGATGTTGTCTCCCGCCATGTCTCAATAATCGCAGATGAAGCTTTTAGGTTGCCAAAAATCAGCGTCCTGTGTACCCAAGTGCCGGACCCTTCCAAGTATTAATCTAATGCCAAGCCATGAGCGGCCTCTCGGGAGCGAGTCTGTGATCTACATAATTGCGCTTCTGTTAAGCGAGCCGGACGATGGCCAATGTTCATTTCTTGCCGCTCTCGTGATTTGCAGCCCTAATCTTTCCGGCTAATGATGGGAATTCCAATTTTCCCTCGCTGACACACTGTAACAAACACTTATTTTTTTTCCTAATTACCTAGAGGGGAGGCAAATTTTTTTTTTCCTGCTTTCTTATTGACGTGCTTTATGGGAAATGGAAGCCGTTAACTGCTTCTGTTATGGGGCGTAATATCAAATATTGTACGGCTTGCTGGTTTATTGCGCCCGTTTCGCGGTAGTTGAGTAACAGTGGCGATTCTCTAGTGGTTTGGTGTTTTTAATTACATTATAATTTTTTTTAAGCTTCTAAAAATACAGAAAAATGCTTACGTGTGTTTTTGTGTTCACGGGTAGAAATTTATTAGAAGGTTTTATGATCTTGCTTAATCCTGTTTTGCACCTTTGTTTTGATGCCGCCAGGGCTTGCTTTGCATGTATAAAGAGCTGCACTTCCCTTGATTTTCTTCTCCATCTTGAAGACATTTGCCTCCATTTACGACTGTCTCCATGCACGATATAAGGTAGTGCTGGGATTATTCACTACTTTGACAATACAACACAAGTTTGCTGTTTTATTGCTTACTTACACCTTCTGCTACCCAGCATGAGAAACATGATGAGCAGTAGCGATAATGGCATAGCACAGAGAGCTACCTATAGGAGATCACACAAGCAACAATGGTGGCGTCTGTATACTATTAGGCTGACAGGTCAGAGTAAAAATTTCAGAATGATAGTAGTTTAGGGCTCAGAGACTGGATCTAGTATTTCTTTGCATTGCTCAGCATGTTGTTGTCTTCCATGGACAGTCCATTGCTGTCATTGACGTTGTGTAACACTTACCTTTTCCCTATGGTGGTGATACAGGGATATTGAATACTTCGGCATGGTTCTACCACAGACTTATACTGGGGGGCCGGCCATGGAGGAGAATTTTTTAGCAGTCAGATTTTGTCCAATTGTTTTAGGGTGATGACACGCAACCTAAACCCCTGGCGACCCAACAGCTGTGTAATGTTACAAGTAATACCCCCGCTCCTATAATCACAATACACACACGAGGGCGCCGCCACCCTGCAATGCCTTAAAGGGGCACTACCAAAACTTAACCTAAACATTGAAATTTCAAGTAGCAATTTTTCATTAATGATCTACTGAGCTTCTGATTCTTTGTACCAGCCAATACCGCCGTCTTTTTCCCCTGAAATGCGTTGACATGGTGCGACGCCTTCATATCTTACTGTATTAATTCCATTAAAAGGACTTTTGCATGTTTTTTGGTGACAAGCTTTTTCTATGTCCTCTTGTCCTCCTTGACCAGTTACCAGATATCTTTACTGTTCTAAACTTTTCTTTCCCTGGTTTTCAGGGCCCCGTCGCCTCTTGCAGTACCTCTTTCGTTCCAGTAGATGGCGCCTGCGGCATGGCTACGGGCAAGGTTCTGCTTTTTTCAGCCAGTTTTTGTTACAGTAAACTGCGCAACACTTTTTCTTCTTCCTCTTCTTGAAGTCTCCTCGGCCCATGTGTTTGTGTCATATATTGGAGCTCCGCTCATATGTGCTTCACTTTTACACCTCCTAAAAGCCTCCATTCATCTTCCATTAGAAATGATGGAAAGCTTCAGACCCGCACCCCGGCTAGTTCTCCATTGTAGTCAGCTACATAATATACTTTCCATTTTCTATGATTTCAGTCTGCATTGTACTATATGAGGCAATCCATAGATGGGTTTATTTATTAAGTTAGAGATGTAGCAGAGCTGAATGTGTTTCCTAAAGGGTGAATATCATTTAAGGAAAAATATACAGAGAACACACAACGGTATGGAGATGGCATGTTATGGGTGGTGGGCACTAATAATGCTTAGAATCGAGAGGTGTCAGGGCTCTTGGCTCCTCTCTGCATTGCTTTTGCAGATCTCCAGGCTCCTCCAATACTAGTGTGTATGTAGCTCAGAATATAACACTAACCTATAGCAATGTGCTAAGAAGGTCCTGCTCTCTGTGCAATGGCAAAGGGATACTTCTAAGTATTCATAGAGCCCCTCCATAGTGGTGGTATTAGACCACAGACCCGGGCCATGAGCCTAACAAATGAGAACAAGATTTTTTTGTCTTAAAAGCAACTTGCTTTTTTCCCCTATCAGTAGGTCTTTGTATAATGGGTGGAAATCCACGCAAACACGGAGAGAACATATAAACTCCTTGCAGATGTTGTCCCTGGCAGGATTCGAACCTAGGACTCCAGTGCTGTTAGGCTGCAATGCTAACCACTGAGCCACCGCGTTGCCCCATTTGCATTTTTTTCCCCTTCCATGTACTTGTATTGGTTCTGTCGGGTTCTCGGGCTGACAATATAATCCATTCTTTCTTCCCCTGAATGAGGAGTCTTCTCATCTAGATTTCCAGGGTGCTAGAGAGACTTTGCAGGAAGCAAACTGAGTATGTGTGTCCACCTTCATTCAGCTCCTTAGGTGGACGTTCACATTGCTCTATACTTTGAGCATGCTTTACTATGGGAAAAATATGCAAATCTGTTTTCCAAGATGTAAATAGGAAAACCGTGCCCTAGAGGGCAGCAAGCAGAGGCACTGCTTTCTTATTTACATTGTGGAAAACAGATCTGCATATTTTTCCCATAATCCCCCACTGGAACGTAAAAGGCTTGGTAAGTCTCTGTACGCCTGTGAAGGTGCTCACTCCTTAAGGAGTGATGTTCTCCCCAGACCCTTGCCTTACTATGGAAGCGTCATAATTCTTCACTCGATCATTTTTGCATCCCTCTCTCTTTTTTGCACTGACACGGCTGCCCGTCCAGGTCTTGGTGTTCTTGTACCATCTTATTTTAGACCCCCATGTGGCGCCGGCGGTATAGCCCTGCTGGTTATTGTGATTTATAGGCCGGGCGTCCTCCCTGGAGTCGATTTTGTCAGGAGCTAATTATTCTGTCATGGCGGATGAGCTTTACTTCTGCTGCATTTACCTGAGAGCGTTCAGCACTTGAACTATGTATTTTCTAACCACCTTTGCGTTCCATCAATCAATGTGAAGATGCTGCGTCCGGGGTTTGTGCAGAGATGGGAAATTCTGCTTGAAGAGACCAGTCCTATATCATCTTCACCTAGAAGAGATCAGGCCGTGAGATGTGCAGAAACAAACCACCGACTCACTTTTTTTTTTACTGCATCATAAGTCGGAATATCCTTACACAATTTAGATGACTGGCTGTTCCTTCTGAAGTTGATGGGTTCAATCTGCATTAATGGTCACCTTGAAAGGGGGTTTCTGGGGTAAAAATATTAATAACCTATTTTAAAGATGGGACGGACATCCGGTATCCCCATCAATCAGCTGTTCCTCTTGATGGTAGAGCAGGAAACAGACAGTGCTGTTATGGGAGTAGTGGCCAGACCAGGGTATTGCACATCAGCTCCCGTTCATTTGAATACGGGTTAAGCTGCAGTGACTAAGTGCAACCACTGCACAGAGATGGCGCTCTCTGCTACCTGCTCCATTCTCTGATTATCAGCTGCTGTGAACAACTAATCAAAGGGTAGGTCATCTATCATTTTAGGTTGTGAAACCACTTTAAAAGCATGAAGCCCCTGAAGCACCCTACCCTATACTTTGCTGTTATATCCAGGGGTGGACACACACAGCAGAAGGGCCCATGCGCAAGATTCCTCCTACTATTAATATTATAAATGTGAAAGTTTGGATGTTTGTTCCTCAATCATGCAAAAACGGCTGAATGGATTGCAATGAAATTTGGCACATAGATTATAACCTCAATTAAAGAATCAGCTACTTTTTATCCCAGTAAATGACATGGCTTCACGACTGACTGTTATGAATTTATATTTACATACTATATTACACTGCTCTTATCTCAGCTTCTGATAACACCAGGTCTGTTGTCTCTCTGTGTAAACACACAGCTGACCCTCAGTGGATTGTGTACATGCGTTTGCATATTATCTGATCTGCTCCAGACAGTGCTGACACACTGGCGCCAACAACATGCTCATTATATGGCGTCCCAGCGAGCTGCTGGGATTCCGGAACAATCACAGGCACGGTGCGAACAATGAGTTCAGCGGCACGCCAAATGCCAAAACGCCAGATCAGGCGTATCATTGATGCCAACAACATGCTCATTATATGGCGTCCAAGCGAGCAGATGAGATGCCGGAACAATCATAGGCATGATGCGAGGAACAAGTTCAGCAGCAGGACAGCTTAAGAGCTACTGAAACGCCCGGAGCAGGCAAACCATCGACGCAAGACATTTACTGAATATAGGCGGATTCATCAACGCCGCCAACTGCAGACGAAGTCGCAGGCAGAGGCTAGTAGTATATAAATACGATATACTGGCTCACAATAGATCACCTCCTTATTTCACGCTACTTCTTAAGCGAATCTTGAACCCTCTTACCTCCTGGGTCCCTATTTCGCGGCTCGTATATTTGCCCCGATTTTCTCAGTTTTCCTCATTTCCCCATTAGATCTAATAGTAAAACTTTGGAGCCCTTTAATAAATGGTTTGAGTTCTTGAAGAAAACTTTGCGGAGCTGGAGATCATTTCCGCCTCTGCTCTTTTCCACACAAGCGGTTTGTGAAGTCTTGTAACTGCGGGATGATCTATGCTCCTTTCTTCTCTTTACCCACTTCTAAATGTATTCGGCTGCAGTCAACCAAGTCTTTTTTGGTTAATGACTTCTTATACATTTGCTGACTTCACTATATGGTAAATCGCTTTTCTCCGACTCTTCAGGTTTTCTTTTCTGTCGTGTTTTAAGTATAAAGTCTCCTCTACTTGCCGACAAAGTGGAAAACAAGTTAAGGGGTGCAACTTTATTCTTGGTTTCTTGAACGTGCAAGCCGGGATGTACTTTTTGGATGTAAGGGTCTGTTGAAGCCCAACACATGGTCCAGTGAGCGCAGAATAATTGAGGTTATAGGCTCCCGTTCTAACAACTGACATGTCTGTCTTATTACTTGTATCTATTGTGAAATAACAAATCTGGAACTAATTTTCTTAAAGGGATTCTACCATTAAAATCGAACTTTTTGTCATTGACATGTAGGAATAGCCTTAAGAAAGGCTATTCTTTTCCTACCTTTAGAGGTCTTCTCTGCGCCGCCGTTCGGTAGAAATATCGGTTTTCGTCGGTATGAAAAGGAGTTCTCTCGCAGCACTGGGGGTGGGCCCCAGCGCTCAAACAGCACTGGGGGTGTCTCCAATGCTGTGAGAGAACTCTCTCCAGCGCCGCCTCCATCTTCTTCAAGCATCCTCTTCCGGCGCGGGGGTCAATCTTCTAGGCCTCGGGCAGAGCCGACTACGCATGCCCATAGGACACAAGAAAATGGCCGCTTACTTACTGTGTAAGCAGCCATTTTTCTTGAGGGGTTTATCCTAATTCTCCCTGATGGAAGATATTGGAGAAAAATAATTGGACATGTTGAACCTAAGAAGCCTGATCCTTCCTTGATTTTTTTTTTTTTTTTTTTTTTTTTTAGAGGTGTTTTACTCTTCCCCACCCCCCAATTGGGAGAGTCTGTTCACTTGGTAGATCCAAAGGTGCGTGTGCATGGAGGTGTCAAGTGAAAAAATACATCTAACGCCAATTTGAGGGTTAGGACCACCTTAAGATCTAAATTGGAAGCTCTTCATCTCTTCTTCAGCCGAGCGTCTTGAACTGCGGACTTGATCGTGTCATCTCCTTAGTCCGATTCTGCTGTTTTTCTGCCTTATAAGGGTATGTTCACATGGTGAAGGACATCCGCTTCAGATCCCTCTTCATCCCCCCCACACTTCAGTCTTTGCAACGGATTGGTATTCCGTCACTGCTTAGCCCCGGTGAATGTCTTGAGAGTCTTGAGCTGTGGACGCGATTGTGATAAGATCGAGCAGGACACTTATTTTTCCAGGGTGGTATCTGCCCCCAAATCATTGGCATGTGGTGTGAACATACCCCAGCATCCTGCTCCATCTTGCTATGGGTTCGGCACCTCAAGACTCTAGACATTCATCTGGGCCTAATCTGCGACCGAATCCCGATCCGCCACGACAAACTGGGGGGATGGAGAACGAAGAGGAATCCGAGGAGGAGGTCCACCCCAAAGCCTTCTCCATTTTTCACTTAACATAAAGCGAGGAAACAATATTCTAGTATTTGTCACGTCTCGCCCTCGCCCCTATTCTTTCTCCGCACACCCCTTGTCCTGTTGGCTTTAATGTTTTGTAACCAGAAAGGATGTCTATCCGCGTGAGCGACGTCTTCATTAATTCGAGCTATGTCACGCTGTCTGTCTGGTCAATGACAACGACATAATCTCGTCTCGTAAGTGATTACTGTTTACATTATGGTAATATTCTTTGTGTAACCTTGACCTCGCTCATCAAGAGCCGCAGCGGATTCTCCGAAGCGTAATGTCGTATTCTGGAGATGTTCTGTCTTGTTAAAACTCCCCAATCATTCAGCGGAGACAAATAACATTTGGACAAAAAGCAGCAAATTTCAGTCATTTGGCCTAAAGCCGCCGTAATACCCGAAAAGCTCCGGAATTGTGATTGTGTAGATTTTGCTGAAGGTGACAGAAGTTATTCAGGTTTGCAGAATCTTGTAAGACCTGATCAATCGTGCGGGATGAGGTTCGGGAAAAGGATAATGGGATGTCTGACAACTCGTCCTCTACTTTGCTGTCCAAACAGCGACAACTCAAAATCGGATATTTGGAGCCAATTGTTTGCTGTGGTTACATGGTCTAATACCTGCGACCTTTTATACGGGGTTGTCAGGTAGCACGTTCCTAACCACCAGCGTCAGATTGCTCTGGTTTTTAGCTTTAATGGGGTTATGTAGGGATACAATAATGCACCGTATGGACATGCTCACCGTAACTGGAGGAAAAACAGTGGTTGTATCCAAGAGAGCCAGGGTGACCGTATGGGGGGCTGAGGAATAAGGCCAGGTTCGCACCGGGTTTTTTTCGGTCCGGAACCTGAGGTGGTCCAGAATACGGGTAGCTGCGACTGGATGCTGATGCAGTGCACCAGGCCAAATAAATGGACCTAGTCGGGAGGAGGGAGCATCTTCAGGCGGAGTCGCACGAGCATGTCCGTTCTTTTTTCGGGAAATTCAGCCTAAGACTGGCAAGGCTTCAATCGAACATGGAGTTCTTCTGGAATCTGACAGCAAAATGTTAAAATCCTACTGGACTAACCTGAGAGGGACAAAACAGTACGAGCAGAGGTGCAGAGTGTGTATGGGGGGTTGCAGCAATGGATAACAGATGTATGTGCTATTAAACCACATCTAATAGAAGATTCAGCACAGAAAAGACTGGCTAAGAAAGCAATGCAGTCGGCCTCCACCTATAGAAGGCAGCGATGTCCGATCACTCATGTGCAGAGATCCTATAGCCATCAGTAGTGCAGCATCTATATTATATAAAAGGTATATAGCTATAGGAATACATATGGCCATGGCAGGATGAATGTTCTACAAATCAAGGACTTCACAGTATCAGGATTAATCCTTGAGATCTGCATGAGATTTTCAGTCGCAGCTTCGCCTCCAGCTACAGACATGGTGTAAGAGGAAGCCTCTGGGCCGTCTGTATGAGGAGCTTGTTGTCTGCACATTGGCACTGCCGTATACATTGGCGCTGTGGACGCAGCGGACTACGGGATGCCAGGCTTGGATGCTTTGCTTCTATTTGTACAGACATTACAAAGGCGGCTGCCCAGTCTGATAGCAGACATCAATGGCTGAACAGTACGAGCGTGAGGGAGGAATAATCCTGACATCCTCTACGTGACCATTACCGCTGCAGACTTTAATAATGGGGGGGGGGGATCTCATTGCTCAGCATTGGCATAGATCATCAGTATGTCACCTGTGGGGGGGTCCTACACAGATCAGCTTGTCCTGCAGCGTTCAGGAGGCTGGTGCGGTGGATGGACGGTGTGCGTATGAAGCTGCAATTCCTTGGAACCACCACTCTACTGTGGTGGGGCTGCAACGTGGTCTTATCGCTTAAACAGGAGCAGATTTCACCTCCCCATCCCCTGGAGTCTGCAGAAACAGCTGATCTGTGTGGGCTCCTGGTGTTTGGACGTCTACTGACGCCATTTTACCGTAAAAGTGCAGGTTCACAGTTCCCCTTGATCCTAATTTTGCAGATCTCTTTATCCACAATTATTGACTTTAACAGGGAGAAAAAAAAAATTGACGCCGATCCTGGTTGCGGGGAATTAAGAGACGTCGCCGGTCCCTCCCGGTATTTGTTCTACATTTCTTTGGCGAAAGCCCAATAAAAATAGCCGAACTTCCATCTGAATGTGAATGAATTTGCTAAGTAAGAAACAGCTTGTGCCTTATTATGGGCGCTCTAATGAATCAAGGTGTGATACCAAGGTAAGCGGAGCCTCGGATAACCTCGCTCATTTTTCACTGTAATTGCTTTACCACATGAAAAATGCTTCATAAATATAAACTGCTCCTTCCTAAACCTCTGCAGCCTGCAAATAGGATTTTATTTCTCCCTCACACATTGGGAATGGAATTTTTTTTTTTGGAGCCTTCAGATTTGGTCAAGGTGAAGGTTCTTCACTCCAGGCGGTTTTTATCCGCCATATTGTCTTCCTAGGTCACCTGATTTGTTCGTTCAAGTGCAAGCTGGGACCTATAGTGTTAAGACCGCTGGGGATCCACTAAGGTATTGTACATACAGATTTATACGCTTGCACGTGTAAAAGCATGCCTTAAAGGGATCACGTCAGGGTTATATCATATGACACAGTCTTAAAGGGTTTTCTCTAACCACCATGTGTCTTATTGGGGATTATGGGGGGGGGATTTATTGTGGATTATGGATGTCACAGAGGGGTGACCACTAGGAAACAGAGGTGTTTGTAGGTTGCACGCCATCTGTGCGTTGCAATGACAGCTATCCACTTGTACAGGTGTAAGTAATGCAATGTAAGCCTTGCTGAGTTAGCTGGATTCAAACCAAATTTTCCAAAAACTTTGAGTTCAACCCAAAACTTTGGGTCCTTGTGAAGTGTGGAAACATAACGAAAAACGTATTCTATCTACCTCAACTCTCTTGTGCTCCCTAAGTCTCCTGTGTGATGACATGGCCCCTGGGGGAACGGCTGAGAGACAATCACAGGCCTCGGAAGTCCCCCGAAGCCAGTGACGTCATCCAGGAGGCCGGAAGAGGACCCACAGGGAGTTAGACATTGGGAGGGAGCCAGGAGAGGTGCGGGAAGGTGAGTGAGGTAGGGCTCGTTAACACAGGGCAAGTTGGCAGCGGATTTTGACGTGGAATCCGCCTCAAAATCCACTGCTCCCATTGTCTTCAATGGGAGCCGCTCGCTTCTTTTTTCCGCTAGCTAGTAGCTGCCCCGTCTTGGCTTGGATTCCTCGGCTGAATCTTCCGCAGTGCGAGGCTCCGGCCCATTCCTATCGGCCTAATCCATCGCGGAATACCAGTGCACTGCATCGGCGTCCTATCACAGCAGCCCTGAGAGGGTGTGTCTGAAGGATATAATCCTCCAACTTTTGTAACGGAGAAGACAAGGTTGGATGTAAATACAAGTTCATTAAGTCTAATCTATATACTTACCATGTTGATCTAGCAGATGCCAATTTGCTCCGTCAGGGGAAAACAGAAACCTTCCAAGGCTCCAAATCTGACAATTGGAATTAATCCCTGGATCCTCCTCCTGTTCCAAAATACTAGTTCATTAAACTTTTGACATTGTAGCTTCCAAGAAAATCGTCCAGTCCCCTTTAGAACTTGTGCAAGTTATCGGCCATCACGAAATCTTGTGATTCCCATAGGCCTCTGTGTAAAGACTTCCTTATATTTGCACTCTTTGGGCCTTTGCAATATAAAGAAGCAATTTGTGGACACTTTTCCTGCAAAACCAGCTGTTTACTGTGGGATTTTATAATAATCACCGTGCATTGTCACATGTCGCGCACGCTGCAGATTCTGTAACCAACCTGTATCAGGTCAACTCTATTGTGGATTCGTTACAAATTTTACCCTTTGCAAAACATTGGACAAAATTTCAATAAATCCACAATAAAAACTGCAACTGTGATGTGTCTTGGCCAGGATTCTGTGTGCACAGTCCATGCGCTTCACCTGGGGCCGGGACCGTGCGAGGGGTTTTCTTGTAGTCTGTTTTCTCTTTATTAAGCCCATTGATCAGGTTTTAGGTACAATCTAGCTTTTAATTTCTGATCTTTAAGTGCCTGTCGCAAATGAACGCTCGGAAGAATTGGACTTCATTTTTTATTTTTCGGGAAATTGTAAACGCTGTTGATTGCTTTGCGCAAGTAAATTGCTTGATTGATTGGTGACTCGCAGGGATATAGAACCAGGGATTTTCTAATTGATCCCTGGATCTACTAGTACCCCGTTCCTAATATTCTTAATTGCCTTTTAGCAGATGATATTGAATCATTTACTGAACGGCTGAGCATTACTAACTTCACAGCCTTCCCCGCAAGCAATTTATCTTCTATTGAATTCATAGTTAATGTTACCATTGACATTGTCACGATCTATAGAAAATCAAAGCCCCGGGATCTTAATTAAAGCTCTCAATTGTCTTTCCTAACTTTATTCATCTCTTCCTAATGGTGGATTGACGTTAAACAGGTCTTCCTGATTCAGACCAATCTTAAGAGACCAATATTGTTGTTTGTAGAATGGGAAGTTGTACAATTTTACAATCTACTTTCTGTATCAAATCCTGGCTCTGCTTGTTGTCATTCATTCTTACTTCTAGTGGATGTCAGTCCATGGTCATGTGATATATGGTCGGTGGTCATGCGATATGTACGGTTGATGGTCATGCGATATGTACGGTTGATGGTCATGCGATATGTACGGTTGATGGTAATGTGATATGTACGGTTGATGGTAATGCGAGATGCTCGGTCCGGGGTCGTGCGAGATGCTCGGTCCGGGGTCGTGCGAGATGCGTGGTCCGGACAATGAAAACCCTCCGCACAAATGCTTATGATGGTGTATATCAGAATTTATTACCTAATAATATTAGCATCCATCCTTTGGAGACCTGGAAGACGTGGACCCTTATAAGTCCCACCACCAGGTACCCCCTAAGGACCCGCCACCATGGACCGGTAAGATCCTTTCAGCAGAGGATGTTTGACCTTCTGGTCCCTGCAATCCCAGACTGTTGAAATCCAAGCTTAGCATTCGCTTTCTCTGCCGTTTGCCATTGAAGTATTGACAGCGGGAAGACATTTGCCGAGCTCTTCACATCTCCGGTATGTAGGCGAAGGGTCGAATGAGAAAAATAGTTGTTTTCTTGCAATCACTCGTGTGTAATACTATTGACATTTATCTGTTTTTTTTCCTCCCCTTTTCTATCACTATTTTATTATTGCGCTCGAGGGGTACACACACGTTCCCCTGAGAGCAGAGGGTTAAACAGTCATTTGACCTGTAGCTGGTCGCTGTAATTGGAAATATTTTGGAGTTCTGGACCATTAAAGGTCGCCTTGGATTGAGTTCTGGCATCCTATTAGCTTCCTATGTATAAAATGTCATGCACAACATTTCTGGCTATTGTCAGGTACTGCGAGAAGCCCTGAAGACGTTTCTTTAGATAGAATACATTACGCGGCCACATGCTTGTGTGTTTTCTCTGCTATTGACAGTACAATTGTGCGACCGTGTTCAGTAAAACAAGCCGTGTTCATTGACTTGCCGAGCAGATGTTTAGCCTTTCGTTTTCCACCGAGATGAAACCGCATCGCCTCGGTGTCTGACGATGAAACCCTCAGCCAAAGTTTAGGCGACTTGATACCAGTATGTACGCAGCGACAATTGTAAAGGGCAACTCTGCTTAAAGTCAATGGATTAACTATATATGTTGTTTCACGGAAAGCTGGGTGACATCGTCTGCCACTTAGTAACAAGACGTATTAGCCTCTCAGGACTCTGGGTAAGCTGAATGAATGGTGGGACTAGTGTACATGAAATTAGATTTCTCTCAGGGGTTCTAGAATCCTGAGTGATAACTCCTTATGTACACCGGTGGTCAAACTAAGCCCCATAAAAGAGATAACATTTTGTCACATCCATTGCATGTTCTTTCTTCTTCTTCTTTGTCGTCTTCTTCTTCTTCCTCTTCTTTCTCTTTTTACTCTTCCTCTTCTTTCTCTTTTTACTCTTCCTCCTCTTCTTCTTTCTCTTCCTTCTCTTCCTCTTCTTCTTTTGCTTCTTCCTCTTCGTTTTCTTCCTCTTCCTCCTTTTCCTCTTCTTCTTCTTCTTCCTCTTCTTCTTCTTCTTCTTCCTCTTCCTCCTCCTTTTCTTCCTCTCTTTTTCTTCCTCCTCTTTTTCTTCCTTCTCTTCTTCTTCCTCCTCTTTCTTCCTTCTCTTCTTCTTCCTCCTCTTTTTCTTCCTCCTCTTCTTCTTCCTCCTCTTCTTCTTCCTCCTCTTCTTCTTCCTCCTCTTCTTCTTCCTCCTCTTTTTCTTCCTTCTCTTCTTCTTCCTCCTCTTTTTCTTCCTTCTCTTCTTCTTCCTTCTCTTCTTCTTCCTTCTCTTCTTCTTCCTTCTCTTCTTCTTCCTTCTCTTCTTCTTCCTCCTCTTTCTTCCTTCTCTTCTTCTTCCTCCTCTTCTTCTTCCTCCTCTTTTTCTTCCTTCTCTTTTTCTTCCTCCTCTTTTTCTTCCTCCTTTTCTTCCTCTCTCTCTTTTTCTTCCTCCTCTTTTTCTTCCGCCTTTTCCTTTTCTTCCTCTCTATCTTCTTCTCCCTCCTCTATCCCCGCCTGGATATTTATCGTTATAGTGAATCTTATTCCTTACTTTACTTCCTCATGTAATAGGATGATGACACAGGCACAATATACTAAATTTCATGCAGCGAAAAAAGCGTGTGCTTTCTGGCCTTATTATTATTACACCTAATATGGAAACCACCAGCATTTACGCAGATATAATTGACATGTTGCGATTTTCAGAAACGCAGGCAAAATTCTGCGTCTTCGCAATGCGGAGCTTCAGCTTTAAAGGGGTATTCCCATCTGGACATTCATATTCCAAAACAAAGTTTAGGGCAATACATGCATTTTCACAAAAAACATCAATTAAAAAAAGTGGACAGTTTTCTAGCAATGTTACCAGGTACAGCCAGGCTTTCCACTTTAAAAAGCGACCGTTGCCCATGGACACGGCCACCTTAGTGTGCACATAGCGGTGGCCGCGCTTGCGTAATCAGCATCACTGCTACGATGCTGTTCCCATACATACACAGCACGGGTACGCGCATTCTTCACGCATGCGCGGATAATACCCGGCCATCCAAATCACTGTGAAGCATGGGGGATGACTTTTGGAGTGTCTTACAACCGGCAGTCATGCCGGCACTTTCTTAGCGGAGCGCTGGAATGACTGCCGGTTGTAGGTAGTGCAGGGGAGAGGGGAAGGTATTCTATTTACCTTCCCCATCTTCGTAGCAGCGCTGGTGCTGCTGTTCAACGTTGCGGTGGCGGAAGTGGTGGGCGGGGCTTAGCGTTGCGCCGGAGAGCCTCACTTCTTGGGCTTAGCAGACGGCTGAACGCTGTGCTTTGTGTGCACAGGAAAGTTGGCTGCTGCCTCTGCTGTGATACTGTGTTGTATCCACTGTTCTGGCTGCTGTGGGATGAGCTGTGGGATGTCCCAGCTCATCCCACAGCAGCCAGAACAGTGGATACAACACAGTATCACAGCAGAGGCAGCAGCCGAATTTCCTGTGCACACAAAGCACAGCGTTCAGCCGTCTGCTAAGCCCAAGAAGTGAGGCTCTCCGGCGCAACGCTAAGCCCCGCCCACCACTTCCGCCGCCGCAACGACAAACAGCAGCACCAGCGCTGCTACGAAGTTGGGGAAGGTAAATAGCATACCTTCCCCCCTCCCCTGCACTACCTACAATCGGCAGTCATTCCGGCGCTCCGCTAAAATAGTGCCGGCATGACTGCCGGTTGTAAGATGCTCCATAACACATCCCCTATGCACGAAGCACTCATAAAAAAGTCTCCCATTGATTTCAATGGGTTCTGTCTTCCGTGCGCAACACATTGAAATCAATGGGATAAAAACCCTCTCATTGATTGCAATGTATTCTCTCGGGAGCGTGCACGTCTTTATAATAAAAGCGTCAGAGCAGTCACATGACTTATTGACACTAGTACCGCCCACAATAGTCATGTTTTTGGCAGGACAAAGTAACGGATCTTTCTGTAAGAAAAAAATTGGGCAAGGGTAGGGACAATATATTTTTGCTAATATATTTCTATTAGTGTGTGGAATTGATTTAAAGTAAAAAAAAAATTAAACGTCCAGATGGGAATACCCCTTTAAGATCCCTAATTGGACGAAAAAAATATAGTATTTGTAAAATATATAATTAACTCTTCATCTCTAGCGCACATTGAACACCATAGAAGCAAAGTCCACAAATCTGTCAGGAATTATAGATCTATTCGATGGGTGTTCCATCTTGTTCCAAAATGTATTTAGAAAGTTTCTTATTATTTGGAACATTGTTCTGAAAGGTAATGTTTCTTGCTGAGCTTTGTAAAGGGCGATGACTCTTCCCACTGTGTCCTGGTTAATTCTACACCTGACCATCAAAGGCGCCCCCACCACCATCTGGCAAGAGACGTTACTGCAGGGTGAGCCCTGAGAGACAACTACTCCAGCCATCATACAACCTGTAGTCTCCTATGGCATGAGAGGTTCTGGTAGAGACTACAACAGCAAAGGACTATCACTCCCATCCTCTCTTCGCCTCCCACCATGTTGGTGCACGTACCGTCACCTGTTTATCCCCGACACGGACTCTCATGCTGGAAAAAGTTAGGAACGTCTACATAAACTATATTCTATTTCCTGACGATGACTCAGTAAAAATTTCTTACATTCTCCTTGAAAGGCGGCAGACGAGTAAACATCCGTCGTGTCGTCTCCGTAAAAAATGCAAACAAACTTTGGGGATTAAATCGCGTCTGTTCCCGTGAGGATTTCTGACCACTTTATTCCCAACTTTCAAAGCCGGGCTCATTAACATATTCATCTTAATTGGCGTTTCATCCCTGCATTGTATCTCTGAAACTAACAAGGTATAATTATGTAAAAGAGACGTGGGATTTTTTTTTATTTTTTATTTTTTTTCTCCCCCTTCCTCAATTGGTCTCATTCACTTTCCACCAAAATAGGCGCAGATGTTCCTCCGCGCCAAGAACACAACATAACTCCACTTTATATTTCGCTCGCCCCCGTCCCAAACAAACATCCAAGGCGGAACAGACCGTAGAGTTTATTTAACTTTACAGTACAGAGGATTTTTTTTTTTTTTTTGCTTTGTTTTCATGTGATGACAAATATTTCAGATCTCAAAGCCGGAATGGCTCATTTTGATCCCCCCCCTCCCCCCTTTACACTATATTTTCCCTTTCAAATGAACAGCTGTGTTGAAACCAACCTTCTTTGTTTAGGCATACAGAGCCCGGAAGGGGATTGAACAAAGCGCCACTCTGTAAACACTTGATTACTAAGAAAACCGTGGCGTTTCTGAAAGCGAGAAATGCAGGGGGCAGCGGGGTCTCGATTTTTTTCCCTATTTATATTGTGGAGAAAAAGGGAAGGGAAAATAATAACGTAAACCTGTATCTCTGCGATCAAAGAGCGTTCATTTATCCGGCGGAATACGGTTTACACTCCTTGTTGGGAAGGAGACGTAAATTCAAGAGAGACTTTGTGAATTGGATGGGAGACTGGAAGAGTTACCGCGACGTACCGCCATTGAGGAAAAAGCTGCCATTGATAAAGTTAGGCAGTGACATTATCTGATGGGGATAAATAGAAGCTATGGCGAACTCGTACACGGTCCAGTCCTATTCATGGGACCACCACCTACTTTTGACGTCAACGTTAAATAACCAATCGCAGAAGGTGCGTGTCATCAGTCATCTGGGTACACTCATCATTGTGGATGGATCAACACAAGTATGCATCTATCTTTGCGGACCACGTTCACCCCTACATGCGAATTGTTTTTCCCCAGGAGGATGGCATCTATCAGCAGGACAATGCGACCTGTCGTAAAGCTCGCGGTGTACGTGTGTGGTTTGAGGAGCACCAGGATGAGTTTACCGTACTCCCTTGGCCAGCAAATTCCTCCGAATTGAACCCAATCGAGAATCTGTAGGAGCACCTTGATCGAGTTGTTTGCGCCTTGGATGCTCAACCGCGTAACAACGCAGTTGGCCACGGCACAGGAGTCGGCATGGCTCAATATCCCAGTGACATCATCACAACATCCCTTCTCTTCCAGCACGTCTCGCAGCGGTCCGCTCTGCCAAAGGGGGTTATTCTGGATTGTGACAGGTGCTCACATTAATGTGACTGGACTGTGTATAATGATCTTGTGTCTCTACTTAGTCCTCACATCTACGATAATTCTTCGAATTTGTGGGAAGTTTTCCAAAAGTCTAGATCTTGATGGCGCCATGATGCGTCTTCCCATTGCTGGAATTGAGACTAATTTTGCCAACTGTTCACAATATTAATTGGTTCTGTGATTGCGAATATTAGGTTTTGGGAAACTTATTCATTCTTGTGCAATGGGTGTTGATCTTAAAGGGGTTGTCTAGGAATTACAGTACATGGGGAGGGTGAAAACTAATCAGTGGCTTCAGTGGTCATGGGAAAGGATCTGGTGATGTCACTTCCTTTCCTTAGGCCATTGAGGCCACTTAGTGGTCATGTGCAGCGAGGACTTGTGCCGGCACAAACCCCATTGCGTCATGGACCTGACATTGGTGGGGCCACTGGAGCGCCAGTGACAGGTGGGAATGACTCTATACTTGCAGAATAGGTGATGTCCTGCTCTATGACATCGCAACAGAATGGATTCCCCCTCCTCCACGCCATTGAAGTCAGTGGAGGGTGGAAGGTGCTCCAAGTGTATTCTATTATAACATTGTCCCCCCACCCACTGTCTGTGCACTCAGTTGTTTGCATGAGGTGTTGCTAAAATGGAAATGCTCAACTGAATGCTGTAACACTCTCTTTCTGATAAATTATTTTTGGAAAACACTTAAGGCGGCCATATTTGGTCTGAAATGACAAAAATTTGCCATGTAGATGCAACGAGTGATGGTTTGGCATGAGTAGCTGATTTTGGTGGATCATCTTCCAACAACTACAGAAAGTTATCTCCCTTTTATCTATTGCACCAGTGCACGATATAGGTGACCCTTTTATTCCAATGGACATCGTGTAATACTTTATTTTGCCTGTGGTGGCGCTACGGAGTGACCATTGCAGTCATTGCTTTGGGATAAACCGCTAATCGGTGTATTATTTTGCAGTATCCTTCCAACAAACCGGAACGGTAAAAGAAACACTTGACCCCTTTATAGCCCCCGTTTTTTCCTCCTCCGTTGCAGCAGTCCCCATTTCTCTGCACGGGCACCTTAGATACTTGTAACCTCTCCTTCCCGTGTCCTCCTCAGGAAAGTTTTAGCTTTTACATGACAGCTGTTCACTTTTTAGAAGTTTCCGTAAATGTCAGTGGATGGAATAGCGGGGACGCTGGAACACTCTGGAATCATCCGGTCATTGTCTGGCGTTTCAGAGTAATGGCTTCTGAAGAAAGAAATGATTGTCTCTCTTATTGTGGCAGAGCCTTGCGAGCCCCCAGATCAGAGGTTGGGGTAATTTTCTCTTTTCCTAAGTGCTAGGACGTCCTCACTCCCTTCTTCTCGTGTCACCACCAAGATTTCCCTCCAGCGTCTCGGAACTTGTGTTAAGCGTTGTAGACACTGCTTAGAAGAGATCCCTCTCCGAGACGACTTGATTAGATTGTTACATCTTAACTCGCTCCGATTCTTTCTCATCTTTTTACGCCACTCTCGGCTTCTTTAATTTCTGCTGTCAATAAATCTTTCAGCTACCCCCGAATATCAGAAGCTCAAGATGTCTCCGGTGTCTCCTCTGATTTAATATCGGAGCTGGATCCTGTAGAATGAGTTTTCTTCAAGTGTTCCCTGTCCAAAAGCATTGAGGGAAACTTGATATTTGGATAGGCAGTGCCAAATTGCTTGTGCTCCTGTGTCTAATGATCTCGCGCGTTACTTTTGTCTACTTTTTAGAAGGCTTAGATAAGTTGGAGCTCGAGGCTTCTTGGGATTAACCTGATTCTGTAAGTGGCTCTTATTATAGAGAACCTATGAGTCTTCCATACACTTAGCACATTAATTGTGCTGGTTGATGTAAAGTGCGCGATCCCCGCCATATGGAATATGCTAAACATTTCTACCCAACAGTAGTGACGGTTCAATTCCTAGAGGGCTGTATGGTTGGGATGAAGAAAAGGCGACTGCTTGATGTTTTTACGTTTTTGCATTTGCGTCTCCATTCACTTGCATGAGCCAAGAGGTCAACGGGTGACCATTTGAGATATTCATACGCCTGAATAGCCTTTAAAAAGGTTGTTCAGGTGCTGCTAATAGTTTTTTTCAAAGACACGTAGATATGTAAATGAGCCCCTCCGTGCACCCTGGGCGTTCCCCTAAGCCTCCGTGCACCCTGGGTGTTCCCCTAAGCCTCCGTGCACCCTGGGTGTTCCCCTAAGCCTCTGTGCTCCCTGGGTTTTCCTCTAAGCCTCCGTGCACCCTGGGCGTTCCCCTAAGCCTCCGTGCACCCTGGGTGTTCCCCTAAGCCTCTGTGCTCCCTGGGTTTTCCTCTAAGCCTCTGTGCACCCTGGGCGTTCCCCTAAGCCTCCGTGCACCCTGGGCGTTCCCCTAAGCCTCCATGCACCCTGGGCGTTCCCCTAAGCCTCCGTGCACCCTGGGCGTTCCCCTAAGCCTCCGTGTACCCTGGGCGTTCCCCTAAGCCTCCGTGCACCCTGGGCGTTCCCCTAAGCCTCCGTGCACCCTGGGCGTTCCCCTAAGCCTCCGTGCACCCTGGGCGTTCCCCTAAGCCTCCGTGCACCCTGGGCGTTCCCCTAAGCCTCCGTGCACCCTGGGCGTTCCCCTAAGCCTCCGTGCACCCTGGGCGTTCCCCTAAGCCTCCGTGCACCCTGGGCGTTCCCCTAAGCCTACGTGCACCCTGGGCGTTCCTCTAAGCCTCCGTGCACCCTGGGAGTTCCCCTAAGCCTCCGTGCACCCTGGGCATTCCCCTAAGCCTCCGTGCACCCCCATCGTTATACCATGCTACCACCCACCTCTGTCGCTTGGCTGCGCATGCTCGCGCGCCATTTTCTTGAAGAAAACTGCCAGACCGTACTGCGCATGCGCAGCATGCTCACATAGTTCTCAGGGTAGAACATGCTCAGTAGCGTGCTTAGTAGCTCAGCTCCCCTGAGAACTACGCGAACGTGCTGCACATGCACAGTATGGTTACGCAGTTCCCTACACGAAAATGGTGCACGCAGTAGCGAAGAGCCCGAGACTTCAATTCCCTGCGCTGTAGAAGACAGACACTGGAGGAGGTTACTAGCAGGGAGGGGGAGGACTAATTAGAGTGCAAGCGACAGGTGGGCGGTAGCGAGGTATGACGCGGGGGGATGATGCACTGAGGCTTAGGGGAATGCTCAGGGTGCACGGAGAGGCTCATTTACATATTGGTTTTACCAATATGTAATAAAAACACAGGGGGTGGGGGGTGTCTTTGAAAAAATGATTAGTAGCACCTGAATAGCCTATCTCAAATGGCCAAATTCTAATGATAGAGCCCCTTTAAGCTGCCCACTTCGCTTACAGCGTTCTCTAGAGGAGAAATCTAGTATTACATGAGATCAATTAAATGAATGCAAGCACAGTAATGAGTCTACAAGAGCGCGCCATTGCTCCTTTAGCCACTTTGGGCTCTGGCTCATATAAATGGTCCCCAAGGGAATCCCACTTCCATGCCTTGTACGTCTACACCAGACCAGTCCTTCGCCTTCCTAAACCGTATAAAAGATGTTCCGTTTTTTCTTATGACAAGTCTTTAGCCGTTCTCCTCATTTCACTGCGGTCCTTCACGGCTGACTTTTTGGCCCTTTTACAGCAGTCTTTCCGTTCTAGTTCCTGATCATTACTAACCCCGGCACATCTTTAAAATTGTATGCGCCCCCCTCCCCGGCCGCAAAGTGGTTTCAATTGCATAATGGTGCTTATTTGTTTCAGTGCAGGACTGTGGTTACCAAACATCAGGGACTTTAATAACAGATATTGCCTGCTGAGCAGCGCATTTGTGCTTTGGTGCTATGATCATTACTTATCTAGCAGGAAGCGGATTGCTGGAGGCGGCCGGCAAGATAAATTCCCATCTTTATCTTCTGCTTTCAAGATGCTGACTGCATATGCTCTCCTCTGTAATTCTTTCTTAGAGGAGTGTCTCCCAAACACTTTTTAGGAGGATCTTTACTAACCCCGTCTGCATTTTAGTGTGATGGTGAATTTACATATTATGTAACACTTTTTTTTGTATCCTTTTATGTGCATGCTTGTTACATGTTACTTAAACGAGATGTGTAACAATTGTGATTCTATTAAAACTGACTGGAACGAAAGGATCTAACATGGCCGCCACATGGCATGGACTCAACGCTGCTTTAATAAGGGCAGAAATTTTAGAATTTTGCAAAAGATGGAAAAATTTTAGCTGCTGTTCTCACTTCTTCTGCAGTTTGGCCTCAGCACAATGTGATAAGTCGGCATGAGATAAGTAGCCACATTAGCACCTCTCACTTGGTTCCAAAACCAGTGTCACTGCTTATCGGTGACACTGGTTTTGGAGCTCGCCCCATCGCGGAGTCATTGGAAGTATGGTGTCTATTGCCTGGACCTGGACATACACACATGGCTGCCATCATCGGGTATTACTGTTCCACTGCACCAACATCTGTCATCTTGGACCTCTTTGCTAGGTTTATAGATTAGACTTGTGTCTTTATTCCAATTTATCAACTGTTACCTAAATAAAGAATCTTCCGAAGAAGGCTTTGGTGTCTCCAGCTTGTGTTGCACCCTTCCTCTGCCAGTGTCCTGATGGGCGACCTGAGCTCGAGGTGTGGCTGCCCCGTGAGGATTGACTGCTGAGCACTACTGCAAATGTAAACCTGCGAGTTCAGAGCTCTGCATGCATTCTCTTTGGAGCAAGCATTCAGTGTCTCTGTACTGTTCTGTGCAGCAGAAGGGAGTCTCACCAGAACCAGCATATCACCCCAGCCCTGCAGATAGATAGGTTACTATCACCAGAACCAGTATATCACCCCAGCCCTGCAGATAGATAGGTTACTATCACCAGAACCAGCATATCACCCCAGCCCTGCAGATAGATAGGTTACTGTCACCAGAACCAGCATATCACCCCAGTCCTGCAGATAGATAGGTTACTATCACCAGAACCAGTATATCACCCCAGCCCTGCAGATAGATAGGTTACTGTCACCAGAACCAGCATATCACCCCAGCCCCAGGGAAAAGGCATTGTAGAAATTTTCCATATGTAGTACACATATATACAATTCAGCTGGAAGACTTCAAGTGTCTGATTGCTGGAGGCTCGATTATCCGATACCCCAGTGATCAGTAACATGAGGGGCTGAAAGTCTTCCTTAGGCGTTCTTATGAATGGAGTCCCAGTGCTCTTGTGTGACCAGTGCGCCATTCACTAGTTTAGGTCCGGCAGTGACGCGAATGGTCACACAAGCACACTGGCGGGTCGCCCATTGTTGTGTTTACTGAGGGACCCAGCTATCGGACACTGATCTGAATTGTAGATAGTGAATACATGTCCATAATGAGACAACTCCTTTAATTAGAGGTACTTAATTTTTTTCATTTTAAGTTTAGTTTATCCAAGACAGCAAAACGGTTACAACGGTATAAACGACGGCAATAACGTCACGTGGAGGATTTATGAAAGGAAGAATCCTAACTTAATGCCGACCTCGTGAAGTCCATAGGAAGTTACTACGCCGCTTTGTAAAAAATTAAATTACACTGTCAAAATGTCACTGGAGCAATTTACTGCCGCTTGCAGCGTAAAAACTACTGTAAGCGGGAATTTGTGGGCTGCTTTTTTTTCTGTACGGTGGGATGATAGTTATTTGGGGCAGTTATTGTGTTGCTGATGGACACGGCTAAGTAATGCCTGTTATCCAGGGCGGATGTCGTATACATTATTGATGTGTTTGTTGTGTTTGTTCTGGGATGGAACGAGGAGCTTTGTTGTAAAACTGAGATTTATGGAGTGGGAAGGATATTCAGCTGCCGGATATTGTGGATTAGTTTCCCCATCTTTATATCTGCATGAACGCAACTCCCATCAATACAAAGCTGGGTTATGGCAATGTTTATGCGCAAGGCGGCAGACGCCCCCGGAGGGACTGGAGAAATTTGCCACAATATTTTAAGTTTCTAAATATTTGTATTGATTTTCAGATTTCTTAGTCAGAGATGGATATAGATTTTTTTTTTTTTTTTTACCTGTTGCATTGTCGGAGTTTGGGCTCCATTCACACTATTGTTATTACAGGGGCTCTATCAGCAGGATTTTGCTGTATGAGGCCCACATATGTGAATAGTCTTTAAAAAGGCCATTCAGGCACCGCTAATGTTATTTTAAACCTCCCCCCCCCCCCATAATAACATATTTGTAAATCATACTAATTGTGCGCGGTGGGCGGTCCTCCATGGTCCAACGTCATCTTGCTGTCACGCCTTCATCATCTTTCTTCTTCCAGCGACGTCCTCCTGTCCTGGCTCTTCCCCACCTTGATCTTCTGTTCTTCCGGTGGGTTGTGTTCAAATCCCGCGCATGTGCAGTATCACACGCTCCGGAGCACTACTGCGCACGCGCCGGAACCTTTTTTGTTGTAGTTCTAATGTAACCCTTAGAACCACGCTCGCAAACTTCTTCATTCTGGAAGAAATGAAGATGAAGGCGAGAAAGAGCCAGGTCCGGAGGGCGTCACCGAAAGAAGAGGAAGGCGTGACCATGGAGGACCGCCCACTGTGCATGATAAGGTATGATTTACAAATATGTTTTAGTGGTTTTATTTTAAAAGGGGGGGGGGGGGGGTTCTAATTGCTAGGTCCTCCAGTGGTCAGGAGAATGGGGGACTGAATCACTATCCCATCATTGTTTGGGGTGACCTTTCCCCTTTGCCTTCCATCAGTTCTTCTCGGTACTTGCAGATAGTTTTTGGTAGATCTGGGCAGGGAGGTTGTTCCCGCCGCCATTTTGGAGAACTAAGCCCAGATCTTCTGTGGTGGTTACTTGCTCCAATCCGTCTGTGTCTTCATGTCATCCCAGACAGACTGGATGATGATGATATCAGGGCTATATCTGTGGAGGGCTCCTCCTCCAAAGGGTGAAAGTCGCACCAGATATTGGTGGGATTTACTCTCTCTTTCATCTACTTTATCTTTGTCAATCAATTAACCCTTCTATTTATCAAAACATTCTCACTTTGCTGCATTTTTCCTCTCCTGCCTTTTACTTTTGCACAATACTTTATGCCACGACCTTACTGGTTTAGGTAGATATGGAAACCCTTTAAACAATGTATTCTGCAATATCTGCCCAATTATCAATGCGTCTTACACCTCGTGTGTTTCCAGGAAAGCTGGGTATCACACCTCTGGTTATGTAGTAATAGTAGAAATCCCCCTCCGCTTACACATCATGTAATGGGGTTGTGTGTGGGGGTGCCGGTATCCTTTTGCACCCTTAGATTAATCTTTTTTTCTAAATTTAGATTATTAGCCCCCTATAGGGATATATGATATAGGAATCACAATGTACATTTTTTTCCCCTATCAGTATGTCTTTATAGAATTGGAGGAAATCCACGCAAACACGGGGAGAACATACAAACTCCTTGCAGATGTTGTTCCTGGCAGGATTCGAACCCGGGACTCCAGCGTTGCAAGGCTGCAGTGCTAACCACTGAGCCATCGTGTTGCCTCTAAATTAGTCTTGTTGTCCTGTAATTGCATTCTATACCAAAAAAACTTAATTTTGTGCCTTCCCCGGGAGGATTTGCTCGCTCTCGCCCTGTAGTGACTGGGTTAATATGATTGGCACTGTTACTTCAACGCTTGCCCTGCTGTATGCCGGCACATCCAGTCCGCTTTTGTGCGTCGCAGTGGTGTCCCCCATCAGCCGCCTGACAAGCGAGTGATTTGTGTCCTCCAGAAACCGCTACCGAAGGTTTAATGACAGAAGCCATTTGTGGTGTTAAGTAGTCGGCCCAAGTTCGCAGCCAAGCCCACTCTATTATCTCTTACATCAACCCAGTGGGCATCCTGCATTAACACTGGAACGGGTTCTTCGCGCTGTCTGTGCCTGGCTTTATTATAGCAGCAGATGAAATATAATTTCGCCTCCCCTTCTCCAACTCTCAAAGTGACACACGGCGTTCACGGAGTTAATATCCCCCCCCTCGAAGCCTGAATTATACCGCTTAGTGCAAGGTGGCGAATTCCGAGCTCTGAATTTGTAAGGTACAGAACGAGACAAGCTAACCCCGGCACCGTCACATGCTTTGTGACTTGGTAATTTGCTGCATAATAACCACCGCGCCACCTTTTGCGGTTCCCGTTTTAAGCGTCTAACAGTCTGTGTCAACCATCTGTTCTCACTTCACCCGAGATCCTCAATGTTTTCCGCCTGATGTGTCTTAAATTTTCACGGCACCTCTTCAATTAAAACGAAAACCTTTCCTCGCTCGGTCTGTTTATAGGCAAAGGGAAGAAAAAAAAAAAGCTGTTTATCTACATAAAACTCCCCGGAGGGCCAGGGGGGCTTTAAATACGCCATGAAATTTCACACTGTTTTAATATGTTCTACCTCTGGGCCTCTATTATGGTTTACTTACCGACTAAATACCAATATGAAATCCGCCGTCTTTTAGACCACTTGAAGGTAAATTGCATTTTTTGTTTTTTAATATACCCAGGCATCTACTTGTGTTTTTTTTTTTTGTTTTTTTGGGTGGGGGGCGTTCTGCTGGATTGTGTTTGTGCATAGTATTTATATAAATTATTTACAAAGACTTACACCCCTTGTGTAATGATTCGGAGGTCGCAGGGTAGTTCTGCAGGCATCAAAGCAGAGGGACTTCCAGTTTGCACGGGAACCCATGCTAGAAAAAAGAAGTCACACGATTACTTACCAAAAGTAGGATAAAGAAGGACACTGAGCAAATGATGATTACTATTGAGGAGATGGTCTTTTGGGTTACACTGCAATCATGTGGCTTACTAAGACCCCATTGCAAACCAAAGACTCCTTAGCCCCCGAAACAGCTCGGGGTTCCACTATATTAACTATATTTCAATTAAAGGGATCCTATCATTGGATACCCTTTCTTTTTCTCTCTAACACCTTAGGACTAGCCTTAAGAAAGGCTATTCTTCTCATGCTTTAGATGTCTTCTCCGTGCCGCCATTTCTTGTGGCCCGGGCATACACAGTCGGTTCTGCCTGAGGCCTAGAAGATTGAAACCCAGGACGGAAGAAGACGCAGGGAGAGGATGTTCAAAAAGGCGATGGAGGCGGCGCTGGACTGACCCCAGTGCTGCGAGAGAACTCAGTTGCATACAGAAGAAAACCTGGATTTCTACTGAACGGCGGCGCAGAGAGGACATCTAAAGGCAGAAGAAGAATAGCCTTTCTTAAGGCTATTCCTACATGTTAGGGAGAATAAAAGGGTATCCAATGATAGGATCCCTTTAAAAACGATTTTAGAATTAAATGTTAGAGAGTGAGTTTTGGGTCTGCTGGTTGAAGAGGGTTGCCATTGGGATAGACTATTAACATAAAATTGGTGGGGTACAGCACCATCTCCAGTCGGTTGAACGCAGTGCTTGGGCAAGCGTCACTTCTTTTTCTCCGACGAGCTGCAATACCGAGCACAACCACTATGCAAAGTCTGAACGTCGCTGATAAATTTTAGGACTTGTTCTATAAATATTGGAACTGGAGCATCGGAGTGCAAGTCTGATGGGTCTCGGGCTGCGCTCCGTCATGTGCATGAGGTCTTAGGTTCAGGGTGATTATACTATGGAGGAAGGAACACCTTTCGAAATATGATCCAGAAATATAAGATGGTGGTCCATTGCTTGCACTACAAACTCCTATTACCCCCCAGTGCCTGTCTATTTTAAGGCGACCTCCCTTCCGGTTCCCCCTCAATCAATGTCTAATAGGTTTCTTCCACCATATTCTTCAAGATTAGAAGTAAAAACATTGTGTCCTTGACCACAAAAGAAAAAAAATAAAAATTCAGTTCCAAGTGTGAGCCTGCTCCGGGGGTTAATAATCCCCTCTGCCAAGATGTGCCTGGCACCGACGGAGAAACGAATCGGCTCCGTCCAGCAGCTGACACGCCGCTTTTTTTTTCTTTTTTTCCTTTTTTTCCTTTGCCTCTCTCTTAACCTCATATTCCATAAATCATAATTACAGCACATTATCTCCCGCGCCTCTCCTGGTGAGACAGGTGCGAGCTGCTGTTTAAGAATTGCAGGATATGGGAAATCAGCGCTCGAGTCTATTCTAAAACGGAGTATATTCATCGGCGGCAGACGCCGCTCATCTTATAGGATCGGCAGGTGACTTGGAATTGTCGTCCTGCAACAAAAAATCAGAATACACCAAAGAATCAAAACTTGATATCAAAGTAGTTTTATCTTTTTGACTTGAGATTACGTGGACCGCATTGAGCGCCATTTTATTTTATGGTCAAACTTCTGCACTGATGTAATATATCTTTATAGAGGGGGCGGAAACGTTATTTTACATCTCGAAATTTTGTGCTCTTTTTGGGGGTCGTCAATGGTTTGGTCAACTTAACAGCCCTGGTGGTGTCAGAAGGTTCTTATTCCGGAACCAAAACTTTACGGAGCTTGATTGAAGGCCTATAAAGTGAGTCAGAAAACGGCACGGGCAGCACCTGGGTAAGCCGTGTGTCATTTGTCCCTGTTTCCAGATCCATTCATTTTGTGATTTACGAAATGGACCAAATGGGACATTTCCAAAGGTTTGGCCAAGGACTCTCTGCCTCCTACATAGACCCGTAATAATACTCACATTTATGGGGACCATAAGGTAATGGGTCAGATTGCTAGATGTTACATGATCCAGCCTCGTATGCAGTGGCGGACTCACGTCCTCCGTGTATTAAATGGTTGGCCAATCACCGGAATAGTTGTCATGTAATACTACCTTTCTGCTGCGGTGGAATCGCCTGGCTGGCCGCCATCTCCCTGGACAAGATCAGCAGTTTGCCGGAGATATTAGGAGCCGGTCTCCATACAATATGGGATGTCTATGGTGAGACAATCCCCTACATGTTCTGCATGGAGATCATGACCAATCTAATATGAACTTGCAATGTCGTAGAGTGCGACTACCGCGTTGGTCGTATTTGTCTTTATCTCCCTCGTCTCCCTCGTCATCCATGTTGGATAATTCCTTTCTTTTTTCTTTTTTTTTTTACTTTGGAATAAACCATGCCACTCTTCCGGGACAGACATGTTACTGCAGACGCTTCTGCTCCATATATTCATTAAAACAAGCTTTGGATCATTTGATCAAACATTCATGGTTGTCTGGGCGCTTTTTTGTTTATTTGTGAATTTCCTACATTAAGGGTGAGGCTAACAGAAACGCTTGACAGCTGCTGCAAACACTGAACACCTGTCCCAGCCTTATGCTCTGTGTATAGTGGCCAACCCAACATTGGGACACTTTATCTGGCTGGAAGATTAGAAAATCCACATCAATCATTCCGTGTAAACACAGTTCTGAAGATCATCAATTAATTTGTTTATTACAGTCACCAAAATGCTGGCGGACTCCAAAAATTGTTTGTATTATGTTAGATTGCTCTACACAAAATGGACTATAGGCCGGATATGCTTGTATACCCTTGGGCCATCTAATATTCTATGCCCAGATACTGGAACACCATCAATTATATCCCCGGTATTAAAGAGCAGTCCATCTGTCTGCTCAGCCAATCACAGGCCACGATGCTGACCAGTGATTGGTTGAGGTGACACTTCCTGTGTGTCAGGTGGGACCAGGAAGTAGGGACTGTCCCCTCCACTCCTTTTATTGGCGACCATTGCTGCCAATCACTGGCCTCCATGCTCACGTGCTGGTTAGGCGTGATACATTAGCATCGCCAATACCCAACATGTTCTGAACCCAGTGATTGGTTACAGCAATCACCTGATCTTCTGCACTCATGGGCCCAGCAATCTGTGGATCGGAGGGAAGGGGATGTACCACCTCAACCGAGAATTTGGGGATTGGTGAGTATCATTTTTCTCTTTATTTCATTCCACCCTCCACTGAGTTTTGAGTCCATATTGGGCAACCTCTTAGGAGTCTTGGGCTAGGAAATATCATCCATGTCATCTACACCCAGGCTGCAATTCTTTTTCCGACGAGCACTTCAGCCTCTGTGAGGATTACCTAGTGGCCATGCTTGGTATTGCAGCTTGTCCTTAAAAAGGGACTGGTCATGGCTTGGCCATGTCACGATACTAGCATGAGAAGAGAAAGTATTCATGGCCCAAACTGGGGTCCCAGGTGCCAGATCTGATGTTGACGACGTGTCCTAAAGATATGTAGTGTCAGAGAACCCCTTTAACTCTCTTACTCCTGGAATGAGAAGGTGTATGGAAGACAAGGGGTGAATTGTAGTTCAAGTACAGACGAGTTTTCGTCTTCGGTTTCCTTTGTGTCCTTCAGTTTGCTCATCACAAGCTTCTTCTTCTGGTGAGAACAGCTACAATTAAGAAGTGGAGATTGATCTCTCATGAAAGATCCACCTGGGAGGCTCATGAAAGGAATTAAAGTTTGGGCAGGAGGTTCAGTGGATTAGGCTGTCTCTCTCTCTCCTTATTTTCTGTAGTTTATCTGACGAAGGATTTATCTGGAGCTTAAACTAGGTTATTGAAATGATGTCTTTACTTTTCTTCAAGTTATGAATTAAAGGGAAAACGCTTCTTAGTATGCGCCGCAACTCGCTTTACTGCCGTGCCGCACAGCCCACATGGCATTGGTGAGTTGTACGGTGGGCGTCCTTGTGAATAAGCAATGAAGCTGCGCTTATCATATCTGGGATTTGGTAATTCTTTGAAAGGGTTGTCCAAGACCCAGGCATATTGGGTTCAGAAGATCTAACCATGGAGTTGGTTCTCAGTATCGGATAACTGGAGGGTCGATCAACTGATTTGGCCGAAACAAAGTATATATCACAAAAGCAGATCACGTCCCATTACCCAGTGTTACCGCTATAGTGTACAGAGCTGGAAGGTGTATACAGAGCCATATACTGTAGTGGCTGCACTTGGGAAGCTCTGCTGCCATCCACTTGGATTTTAACCATATGCCTTATATAGAGGTTTTGGCAATCAAATCAGCTGATTGGTCCAGGGTCAGAATTTCAGACACCAACTGATCTGACTTATACTGTGGGACTTAATTGATAAGTTACTGTCACCAGAACCTAACCTATCTATCTGCAGGGCTGCGGTGATATGCTGGGTCTGGTGGCAGTAACCTATCTATCTTCAGGGCTGGGGTGATATGCTGGGTCTAGTGACAGTAACCTATCTATCTGCATGGCTGGGGTGATATGCTGGTTCTGGTGACAGTAACCTATCTATCTGCAGGGCAGGGGTGATATGCTGGTTCTGGTGACAGTAACCTATCTATCTGCAGGGCTGGGGTGATATGTTGGTTCTGGTGACAGTAACCTATCTATCTGCAGGGCTGGGGTGATATGCTGGGTCTGGTGACAGTAACCTATCTATCTGCAGGGCTGGGGTGATATGCTGGTTCTGGTGACAGTAACCTATCTATCTGCAGGGCTGGGGTGATATGCTGGTTCTGGTGACAGTAACCTATCTATCTGCAGGGCTGGGGTGATATGCTGGTTCTGGTGACACTAACCTATCTATCTGCAGGGCTGGGGTGATATGCTGGTTCTGGTGACAGTAAGCTATCTATCTTCAGGGCTGGGGTGATATGCTGGGTCTAGTGACAGTAACCTATCTATCTGCATGGCTGGGGTGATATGTTGGGTCTGGTGACAGTAACCTATCTATCTGCAGGGCTGGGGTGATATGTTGGTTCTGGTGACAGTAACCTATCTATCAGCAGGGCTGGGGTGATATGCTGGTTCTGGTGACACTAACCTATCTATCTGCAGGGCTGGGGTGATATGCTGGTTCTGGTGACACTAACCTATCTATCTGCAGGGCTGGGGTGATATGCTGGGTCTGGTGACAGTAACCTATCTATCTGCAGGGCTGGGGTGATATGCTGGGTCTAGTGACAGTAACCTATCTATCTGCAGGGCTGGGGTGATATGCTGGTTCTGGTGACAGTAACCTATCTATCAGCAGGGCTGGGGTGATATGCTGGTTCTGGTGACACTAACCTATCTATCTGCAGGGCTGGGGTGATATGCTGGTTCTGGTGACACTAACCTATCTATCTGCAGGGCTGGGGTGATATGCTGGGTCTGGTGACAGTAACCTATCTATCTGCAGTGCTGGGGGGATATGCTGGGTCTGGTGACAGTAACCTATCTATCTGCAGGGCTGGGGTGATATGCTGGGTCTGGTGACAGTAACCTATCTATCTGCAGGGCTGGGGTGATATGCTGGTTCTGGTGACAGTAACCTATCTATCTGCAGTGCTGGGGGGATATGCTGGTACTGGTGACAGTAACCTATCTATCTGCAGGGCTGGGGTGATATGCTGGTACTGGTGACAGTAACCTATCTATCTGCAGGGCTGGGGTGATATGCTGGTTCTGCTGACAGACTCCATATATATATATATATATATATATATATACTAGATATTCTGTGGGGTAGTTACATCTTCTGCAGACACTGAGCTCCCCCGGCCCCAGATTCGGTCACGGCCTCTTTGTGACTATTTTTCCTTGGCCGATATCTTTTCCCCCTTTCATTAGGTAGTTAAACAAATATCAGGTTTCAATAAAATATGAAAGATTTGTTTTTGTTCATAAAATAAATGATTCCTCCTTTCTCACTTTTTTTGTGTGCGTAACATGAAAGTGAGCTGAATAAGCACAAATTGCCTCTTCCCGCCGGCCCCGTCCATAACCTCTGCCTTTTTAAAGGTCAGCCATGTTTCAGCTAGTTTCTTAAAGTTCAGCTACACATAAACTACTCCCGAGTGACATTTCTCAAGTTATGTCAACTCTTAGAAAAACCTTGGGCAACGAGAGCGATAAAATTGAATGCAGCTTCTGGTTTAGGGTTTTGTTTTTCCCTTTTCTTGCTAATAACATCTTGGTCGTACACAAAACTATTTAGCCGGAGTAAACTTTACTCTACAGCTTATAGGAAAAGGCTCGGATTTGCGTCAGTATTATTAAGCTACAAGATACTCAACTTTTGAAAGTTTTTAACAACTTTAGTGTGATTGTGTGTCCAATGTATATTATTTCCAGGCGGAATAACAGAGGGCAGAACAATAAAGATAAGTCCCAATCCTTCACTATTGTGCCATTATCTACAACTAAGACAATAGACGTTTTGACGCCACATGGCGGCCTATGTAGAATCCTCTCCATATACATCCTCCTCCGCTGTCTATGTCCTGTGTTGATACCTTTGTTGGTTTTAAAGGGATCCTATCATTAACCTCAATTTTTTCTCGTTGACACGTAGGAATAGCCTTAAAGGGATCCTATCATTCAGACAACATTTTTTTTTTTTAAGTATCATGTTGGAATAGCCTTAAGAAAGGCTATTCGTCTCCTATCTTTTGTCGTCTTCTCCCCGCCGCCGTTTGCCTACAATCCCGATTTCTTTTCGGTATGCAAATTAGTTCTCTTGCAGCACTGGGGGCGGGCCCCAGCGCTCAGACAGCACTGGGGGCGGCCCCAATGCTGTGAGAGAACTCTCTCCAGCGCCACCTCCATCTTCGTCAGGAACGGCCTCTTTATTCTCTTCTTACAGCAGTTACTTCTAGGCCTTGGTCAGAGCAGAGTGCGCATGGCCACAGGTCCCGACAAAATGGCCGCTTACAATACTATGCAAGCGGCCATTTTCTCGTGGCCTATGAGCATGCGCATTCTGCTCTGCCGGAGGCCTTAGAAGTTACAAACCACCGCCGGAAGATGACGCTGCTGAAGAAGAGGAGGTGACACTGGAGGCGCAGCAGAGACCACGTCTAAAGGTAAGAGACGAATAACCTTTCTAAAGGTTATTCCCACATCTTATCCACAAAAAAAAAAGAAAAAAAAAAAAAAGGTTTTAATGGTAGAATCCCTTTAAACCAGAAATATCACATGTGCCTCATGCACATCGGACAATACAAACCCGAAAATCCGCTCCATTTGGAACAGTGAAGCCTCGGACAAGCGGTGAGTCCTGGCATCTTAGATCTTCGTAATGCAGAGTCCCGGGCCCCTGACTAGTCTTTAGGCTGCACTGAGCCCGAGTTTCTTGTAATTGATGTATTTCCTCCATCTTGTCGGGATGTGATATTTGGAGGACGGGCGGTCAATCACGTCATTGCCGATGCAATAAATGGACTTTATTCGCGGCTGGGCAGTCGCTCCCCGTCTTCTTTAAGAATCCCTAATTGTATCCAGAACTTGCAGGTAGATTCCCTAATGGAGGTAAAGCCACAGAGCCTTGCGATCCTCGGCCGGGCAGACACCTGTATATTCAGAGACAGATAATCTTTACTTTGTCTCCCCCTTCGCCTCCTCCTTCCCCGTCTCCTCTTTTCCCCCCCGGAGCTGAAGGTGCTGGTGTGTTTCGAGCTGAATTCTGGTGACAAGCCGGTAACCGTGAGGACAAATGTGACTCTTCATTACGACTCGGATTGAATTAAACTTGAGTGTAATTTTCTTCAAGGTCACAATGAAGTGTTTTACTGTTCGCCTTCTGTTTATTTGAGAATGCAAATTGAATTTGGTGATTCAAATTGAAGGAAAGGCTGGAAATCTAAAACTCATCAAAGACGACGGCTAGAGAGATGGCTGGCTCCGCGTGGATGCCGCGCTTCAGCTGCCCGTGCCAGCCTTCTCCTGTGATTACTAATTATTTATGTCTATTGTTTTTCTCATTTGCGGCTTTAAAATCAATATTATTTGTTTTGATGAACAGTGAACTATAAGCGAGCAATTAGACCGTGTAAGATGGATTTCTTCCGCGACACCTGCTTTTCAGCTTCCTTTTTTCTTTTTTTTTTTTCTTCTCGTCATTGGTATTGCAGAAAGCGCTTTGCTGTTGTGCAAGGAATTAAAGGAACACGCCAAACAAAATCCCATACTGGGTCGGACTTTGCACTGTAGTCTAAAACTACAACCCCATATGTAATATTCGGCTTAAGGTTGTCTGTACACCTGTGTCATTTTCTGATGTGTCAAAGCTCTGCCACTCACTGTCCAATGTGCTAAAAAGAAAAAAAATGTTTCCAAAATTCTGTCTCGATTGAATCTTCTGCTAAGTTTGCATCATTTTAAACTTTGGTCTTTTTTGTTCCAGAAATTCCGTCGTATTCGTACAAGACAATACAAAAGGCTTTATTAGCATAACCGAAGAAACGCAATGGGTATTGCCAAAGCAAAAAATGGTTGGGGGTGGGCGTGGGGTTTGTGGGTACGTGCGTCTTTGGTTGTTCTTGTTTAGGTCATGTGGGTATGGGTGGGCGTAGTTTGGGTGGGTGACTAGGTGGGTGGTGGGTTTAATAGTCTTTGGGGTCTCGCCGTTCTTGCTTAGGTCATGTGGGTATGGGTGGGCGTAGTTTGGGTGGGTGACTAGGTGGGTGGTGGGTTTAATAGTCTTTGGGGTCTCGCCGTTCTTGCTTAGGTCATGTGGGTATAGGTGAGCATAGTTTGGGTGGGTGGTGGGTTTAATAGTCTTTGGGGGTCTCATTGTTCTTGTTTAGGTCATGTGGGTATGGGTGAGCATAGTTTGGGTGGGTGGTGGGTTTAATAGTCTTTGGGGTCTCGTCTCCCTCTCATTTGGTGGCAGCTTGACACCTACTTTTCTGTTTCATAAATGTGTCATAAAGTTGGACGCACTTATTAACTGCCCCTAGGCTGGTGTATGGTCTTCAGAAGTGTCGAGCCAGTCCTGTTCTTTTGGGTGCACACTGTTCATAAATAGTCATATAATGTAACACGGAGCCGGCTCGGGCCTGGGAAATTTGCAAGTTTTTCCAGGATGTATTGATGCAAAGTAAGACAACCAAGAGGTGGTATAAGGTAACTGTCAGGGGCATAATTTGATGAGGAGCAGTCGCATCGGGGCCCATAAGCACTGGCATCAGTATTGAGATTGCAGCTCCCATCTGGCCCAAAAGTTAAGGAGACACACAGATGACCCGAACCACATGAAGGTGGATTGGACTCCTTTGCATCCATAATCTTCACTGTAGGGATGAGTTACGGGGCCCAGACAAAAGATTGCACAGGGGCCCGCAAGACTTCAGTTACGCCACTGGCAATCATAACGTGCGAGTCAAAAATTCCTTTGTAAACATAACGATGATCGGAACTTCCAAAATCATAGTTAACTCATTGAACGCTGTGGTCAAACAGGATTGCGGTCGTGTCTAACACAGGCAGCATGATCACCGGTGTCCATATGCCATCACGTGCCGACAATTACAGACTAAGGAAGCGACTGGAATTGTTAGGCAGCATTATTGGTGACTAATAACAGTGTCAGTCTTTACTTATCAAGTATCGCAATGTATGCGGTTGTGTGTTGCAATCAATGGAATGGTATAAAAAAATGATCTTATTACCGAAGCCCTTCCAAACCGTATTATGTTTCCAATTATTCTGTGGAAGATTCTATTTTATCATAATGATATCAAGAACCTATAAAGGCGCGTAGTGGACAACGGATACACTAACATAGAAGGAATGGATAGTACAAGGGGCAGAACATAACCGATACGGCGTCCTTGTCGGCCCCCTCAGACACTGCTCTAGGTATACTTATATCACATTGGATGCCATTGCAGGCTAGGTATGGCGAAATATAATCCTCTTCACTGTAGTAGGGCAGCTACCTGTATATAAGCAGTTAACATTGTTTTTTTTGTGTTGTCCTAAAGGATTTTTCCACTTTACAAAATTCTGATTGAAAAAAAACGACGGCAATCCTTGAAGAACAAAATAAATAAATAAATAAATCACCCCCCTCTATTATATAGGAGTTCCCTAATGGCCTCTCTGATGATTGTTTTTCTAACTTGGACAATCCCTTTCATTTACATTCCCCAGCTGTTTGCATTGAAGCGAACCTGACGTCCCCTGATATTCCAGGTCACCTGGTTACTAGACGGGACTAGATCTCATTTAGTTATGGTAATGGCTTCATTACCACGTATTGGATACCGCGGCCACGGTTTCTGTAGGGTTACTTCATTCCGCTCCCCCCTCCCCATTGCCGGCAGGTCACAGGTAATCAATAGGAGCCCGAATATCTCCATCTATTCCTCCCTCCTCCTCCCCCTTTACTCCGAATTGTAAATGTAATGTTTAGACTTTATAGTTAATCATATCTGAAATGTTTTTACTGGAATGGATTCGCGCCCCCCTCGAGGCTCGTAAAAAAAAAATAAAAAAAAAATGTAGCAAAAAAGACGGATTATGCATGGCGAGCTTCTTTGTTCGCACAATATCTAATCAATGGCGTAGCCCTATTATTTTGCCTCTGGCTGTTCCCAGTGATGCTTGCTGGAAAATAGTCTTCATTGGAGCCTGATAAATGACAGCTATCACCGAGATTAAGGCCCAAAGCGCTGGCGGAAATTGTTTAATGTTTCAGATTCCAATCTCCGATAGAACTTTTTTTTTTTTTTTGCTCCTGTCTCTTCGGAGAATGCCTCGAAACGCGTCGGTTCAGAATCCACATCAGAAATGTAACAACTTGGAATGTTCGCCCGACGCTACATCATTATCGGAGTCGTTCGGCCATGTGTCGCTCAGGCGTAAGGAGATGCAAATATCGGGAATGATTTGCTAACAGCCGGCATCCTTGAAGGAAAACGACAAGACGCGTTTTAAGGGGTTTGTGATAAAATGCTAATTATGGCTGAAAAGGAATATTGGTTCAGTGGCAGGACGTAACATAAACCTATCTTCTTCTGATGTTAAGCCCCCCCCCCCCACGTTATTTTTCGTGTCTATGAGTTTCCCTTTTTCTTCAATACTTGCCTTGGCATGTAAATAATATACGGACATGGCGTCCAGTCAGTTTGAGGAGCGATCAGCGCGATGGTGTGAGGACGGGAACATAACATTTACTTCTGAAGATGATTTGTTTTGAAATTTAAGAGCTTTGAAAATGCCACCGTGCTCGGGGAGCGAGCGGGCCCAGGTCTACTGCACCGCGAGGGAAGACGACGTACTCGCTGCTATTTATATACTATGCCCTGTTTATGTCTT
The DNA here is from genome assembly GCF_031893055.1 of Leptodactylus fuscus. Taxonomy (NCBI): domain Eukaryota; kingdom Metazoa; phylum Chordata; class Amphibia; order Anura; family Leptodactylidae; genus Leptodactylus; species Leptodactylus fuscus. Next base: position 7,524,100 of record NC_134272.1, on the reverse strand, counting down.
ATAGTCAATTCTAAAGACTTGGAGTCTAGTGAGGAACGTGTAAAGCGGAGCTTAGATATATATCCATCATTATGGCTGAGAGAGAGAGCATTAGAAAGTTGACAGATTGGGTAGATCAGACGGATAAATAGATCTAATAGATGTGATTGATTGATAGATCTGATAGATATGCAGATCTGATACATACATCTCATGGATACAGTAAACAGAGCAGATAGGTTAGATACATAGATAGATAGATAGATAGATAGATAGATAGATAGATAGATAGATAGATAGATAGGAGATAGATGGATAGATAGATAGGAGATATATAGATAGATAGATAGATAGATAGATAGATAGATAGATAGGAGATAGATGGATAGATAGATAGGAGATAGATAGATAGATAGATAGATAGATAGATAGATAGGAGATAGATAGATGGATAGGAGATAGATAGATAGATAGATGGATAGGAGATAGATAGATAGATAGATAGATAGATAGATAGATAGATAGATAGATAGATAGATAGATAGGAGATAGATGGATAGATAGATAGGAGATAGATAGATAGATAGATAGATAGATAGATAGGAGATAGATAGATAGATAGATAGATAGATAGATAGATAGATAGATAGGAGATAGATAGATAGATAGATGGATAGGAGATAGATAGATGGATAGGAGATAGATAGATAGATAGATAGATAGATAGATAGATAGGAGATAGATAGGAGATAGATAGATAGATAGATAGATAGGAGATAGATAGATGGATAGGAGATAGATAGATAGATGGATAGGAGATAGATAGATAGATAGATAGATAGATAGATAGATAGATAGGAGATAGATAGATAGATAGATAGATAGGAGATAGATAGATAGATAGATAGATAGATAGGAGATAGATAGATAGATAGATAGGAGATAGATAGATAGGAGATAGATAGATAGATAGATAGGAGATAGATAGATAGGAGATAGATAGATAGATAGGAGATAGATAGATAGATAGATAGATAGATAGATAGATAGATAGATAGATAGATAGATAGGAGATAGATAGATGGATAGGAGATAGATAGATGGATAGGAGATAGATAGATGGATAGGAGATAGATAGATAGATAGATAGATAGATAGATAGATAGATAGATAGATAGATAGATAGATAGGAGATAGATAGGAGATAGATAGATAGATGGGAGATAGATAGATGGGAGATAGATAGATACATAGATAGGAGATAGATAGATAGATAGATAGATAGATAGATAGATAGATGGGAGATAGATAGATGGGAGATAGATAGATACATAGATAGGAGATAGATAGATAGATAGATAGATAGATAGATAGATAGATAGGAGATAGATAGATGGATAGGAGATAGATAGATAGATAGATAGGAGATAGATAGATAGATAGATAGATAGGAGATAGATAGATAGATAGATAGGAGATAGATAGATGGATAGGAGATAGATAGATGGATAGGAGATAGATAGATGGATAGGAGATAGATAGATAGATAGATAGATAGATAGATAGGAGATAGATAGGAGATAGATAGATAGATAGATAGATAGGAGATAGATAGATAGGAGATAGATAGATAGATAGATAGATAGGAGATAGATAGATGGATAGGAGATAGATAGATAGATAGATGGATAGGAGATAGATAGATAGATAGATAGATAGATAGATAGATAGGAGATAGATAGATAGATAGATAGGAGATAGATAGATAGATAGATAGATAGATAGATAGATAGATAGGAGATAGATGGATAGATAGATATATAGATAGATAGATAGATAGGAGATAGATGGATAGATAGATAGGAGATAGATAGATAGATAGATAGATAGATAGGAGATAGATAGATAGATAGATAGATAGATAGGAGATAGATAGATGGATAGATAGATAGATAGATAGATAGATAGATAGGAGATAGATAGGAGATAGATAGATAGATAGATAGGAGATAGATAGATAGGAGATAGATAGATAGGAGATAGATAGATAGATAGATAGATAGATAGATAGATAGATAGATAGATAGGAGATAGATAGATGGATAGGAGATAGATAGATAGATGGATAGGAGATAGATAGATAGATAGATAGATAGATAGATAGGAGATAGATAGATAGATAGATAGATAGGAGATAGATAGATAGATAGATAGATAGGAGATAGATAGATAGATAGATAGATAGATAGGAGATAGATAGATAGGAGATAGATAGATAGATAGATAGGAGATAGATAGGAGATAGATAGATAGATAGATAGGAGATAGATAGATAGGAGATAGATAGATAGGAGATAGATAGATAGATAGATAGATAGATAGGAGATAGATAGATGGATAGGAGATAGATAGATAGATGGATAGGAGATAGATAGATAGATAGATAGATAGATAGATAGATAGATAGATAGGAGATAGATAGATAGATAGATAGGAGATAGATAGATAGATAGATAGATAGATAGATAGATAGATAGGAGATAGATAGATAGATAGATAGATAGATAGATAGATAGATAGGAGATAGATAGATAGGAGATAGATAGATAGATAGATAGATAGATAGGAGATAGATAGATAGATAGATAGATAGGAGATAGATAGATAGATAGATAGATAGATAGGAGATAGATAGATGGATAGGAGATAGATAGATGGATAGGAGATAGATAGATGGATAGGAGATAGATAGATAGATAGATAGATAGATAGATAGATAGATAGATAGATAGGAGATAGATAGGAGATAGATAGATAGATAGATAGATAGATAGATAGATAGATAGATAGATAGGAGATAGATAGATAGGAGATAGATAGATAGGAGATAGATAGATAGATAGATAGATGGGAGATAGATGGGAGATAGATAGATACATAGATAGGAGATAGATAGATAGATAGATAGATAGATAGATAGATAGATAGATAGATAGATAGATAGATAGATAGGAGATAGATAGATGGATAGGAGATAGATAGATAGATGGATAGGAGATAGATAGATAGATAGATAGATAGATAGATAGATAGGAGATAGATAGATAGATAGATAGATAGGAGATAGATAGATAGATAGATAGATAGATAGATAGATGGATAGGAGATAGATAGATGGATAGGAGATAGATAGATGGATAGGAGATAGATAGATGGATAGGAGATAGATAGATAGATAGATAGATAGATAGGAGATAGATAGGAGATAGATAGATAGATAGATAGGAGATAGATAGATAGGAGATAGATAGATAGGAGATAGATAGATAGATAGATAGATAGATAGGAGATAGATAGATGGATAGGAGATAGATAGATAGATGGATAGGAGATAGATAGATAGATAGATAGATAGATAGATAGATAGATAGATAGGAGATAGATAGATAGATAGATAGGAGATAGATAGATAGATAGATAGATAGATAGATAGATAGATAGGAGATAGATAGATAGATAGATAGATAGATAGATAGGAGATAGATAGATAGGAGATAGATAGATAGATAGATAGATAGATAGATAGATAGGAGATAGATAGATAGATAGATAGATAGGAGATAGATAGATAGATAGATAGATAGATAGATAGGAGATAGATAGATGGATAGGAGATAGATAGATGGATAGGAGATAGATAGATGGATAGGAGATAGATAGATAGATAGATAGATAGATAGGAGATAGATAGGAGATAGATAGATAGATAGATAGATAGATAGATAGATAGATAGATAGATAGATAGGAGATAGATAGATAGGAGATAGATAGATAGGAGATAGATAGATAGATAGATAGATGGGAGATAGATGGGAGATAGATAGATACATAGATAGGAGATAGATAGATAGATAGATAGATAGATAGATAGATAGGAGATAGATAGATGGATAGGAGATAGATAGATAGATGGATAGGAGATAGATAGATAGATAGATAGATAGATAGATAGATAGATAGATAGGAGATAGATAGATAGATAGATAGATAGGAGATAGATAGATAGATAGATAGATAGATAGATAGATAGATGGATAGGAGATAGATAGATGGATAGGAGATAGATAGATGGATAGGAGATAGATAGATGGATAGGAGATAGATAGATAGATAGATAGATAGATAGATAGATAGATAGATAGATAGATAGATAGGAGATAGATAGATAGATAGGAGATAGATAGATAGGAGATAGATAGATAGATAGGAGATAGATAGATGGATAGGAGATAGATAGATAGATAGATGGATAGGAGATAGATAGATAGATAGATAGATAGATAGATAGATAGGAGATAGATAGATAGATAGATAGATAGATAGATAGGAGATAGATAGATAGATAGATAGATAGGAGATAGATAGATAGATAGATAGATAGATAGGAGATAGATAGATGGATAGGAGATAGATAGATGGATAGGAGATAGATAGATAGATAGATAGATAGATAGATAGATAGATAGATAGATAGATGGGAGATAGATAGATGGGAGATAGATAGATACATAGATAGGAGATAGATAGATAGATAGATAGATGGATAGGAGATAGATGGATGGATAGATAGATAGGAGATAGATAGATAGATAGATAGATAGATAGATAGATAGATAGATAGGAGATAGATAGATAGATAGATAGATAGGAGATAGATGGATAGGAGATAGATAGATAGATAGGAGATAGATAGATAGATGGGAGATAGATAGATAGATAGATAGATAGATAGATAGATAGGAGATAGATAGGAGATAGATAGGAGATAGATAGATAGATAGATAGATAGGAGATAGATAGATAGGAGATAGATAGATAGATAGATAGATAGGAGATAGATAGATGGATAGGAGATAGATAGATGGATAGGAGATAGATAGATAGATGGATAGGAGATAGATAGATAGATAGATAGATAGATAGATAGATAGATAGGAGATAGATAGATAGATAGATAGATAGATAGATAGATAGATAGGAGATAGATAGATAGATAGATAGATAGATAGATAGATAGGAGATAGATAGATGGATAGGAGATAGATAGATAGATAGATAGATAGATAGATGGGAGATAGATAGATGGGAGATAGATAGATACATAGATAGGAGATAGATAGATAGATAGATAGATAGATAGATGGATAGGAGATAGATGGATGGATAGATAGATAGGAGATAGATAGATAGATAGGAGATAGATAGATAGATAGATAGATAGATAGATAGATAGATAGATAGATAGGAGATAGATGGATAGGAGATAGATAGATAGATAGGAGATAGATAGATAGATGGGAGATAGATAGATAGATAGATAGATAGATAGATAGGAGATAGATAGGAGATAGATAGATAGATAGATAGGAGATAGATAGATAGGAGATAGATAGATAGGAGATAGATAGATAGATAGATAGGAGATAGATAGATAGATAGATAGATAGGAGATAGATAGATGGATAGGAGATAGATAGATAGATAGATGGATAGGAGATAGATAGATAGATAGGAGATAGATAGATAGATAGATAGGAGATAGATAGATAGATAGATAGATAGATAGATAGGAGATAGATAGATGGATAGGAGATAGATAGATGGATAGGAGATAGATAGATGGATAGGAGATAGATAGATAGATAGGAGATAGATAGATAGATAGATAGATAGATAGGAGATAGATAGATAGGAGATAGATAGATGGATAGGAGATAGATAGATAGATAGATAGGAGATAGATAGATAGGAGATAGATAGATAGATAGATAGATAGATAGATAGATAGATAGATAGATAGGAGATAGATGGATAGGAGATAGATAGATAGATGGATAGGAGATAGATAGATAGATAGATAGATAGATAGATAGATAGATAGATAGGAGATAGATAGATAGATAGATAGATAGATAGGAGATAGATAGATAGATAGATAGATAGATAGATAGGAGATAGATAGATAGATAGATAGATAGATAGATAGATAGGAGATAGATAGATAGGAGATAGATAGATAGATAGATAGGAGATAGATAGATAGGAGATAGATAGATGGATAGGAGATAGATAGATGGATAGGAGATAGATAGGTAGATAGATAGATAGATAGATAGATAGATAGATAGATAGATAGATAGATAGATGGGAGATAGATAGATGGGAGATAGATAGATACATAGATAGGAGATAGATAGATAGATAGGAGATAGATAGATAGATAGATAGATAGATAGATAGATAGATGGATAGGAGATAGATGGATGGATGGATAGATAGATAGGAGATAGATAGATAGATAGGAGATAGATAGATAGATAGATAGATAGGAGATAGATAGATAGATAGATAGATAGGAGATAGATGGATAGGAGATAGATAGATAGATAGATAGATAGATAGATAGATAGATAGGAGATAGATAGATAGATGGGAGATAGATAGATAGATAGATAGATAGGAGATAGATGATAGATAGATAGATAGATAGATAGATAGATAGATAGATAGATAGATAGGAGATAGATAGATAGATAGATAGATAGATAGATAGATAGATAGGAGATAGATCTTTATAGATGGATCCCGTGGCTAGATCCTATGGCTATAACTGATAAATGGATAGATCCAGTAGATAGATGGATAGATCTGATAGATTGATAGAATTGACAGATGGATCTGGTAGATAGACAGGTGAGAGAAATGTATTTATGGATGGATAAATAGAATTCATGGCTCGAGTGATAGATGGAATGAATGACTGGATAGATCCTATAGAAATATGAATGCAGAAAAGAGATAGATGGATTGATAGACCTGATGGATACATTTGCTGGGTGTGAGGGATCAGATGGATAGGAATGACAAAGGAAAGACTTAGAGTATCTGTACATTATATCAATCAGACTATTTACTTTCTATCAGTTGATCACTTTCTCTCTCGCTCTCCCGTCTACAGTTTCTATCTAGATAACAAATACATAGTAACAGATGGATTAATGACAGATTAGTATCCAGTGATCTGTGGATTGTTCTATATCTTATGTATCCATCTATCGCGTCCGGTATATCTCTGTATATCTGGTGTCTTACTCGGTCACAGATTCTGCCCCCTTCTGTCTCATCTCTGCGATCGCAGACACAACCTTCTCCTTGTTGATAAAGAGATCATCATCATCATCCTCATCATTGTCGTTGTCGTCGTTCCAGATCCTTTCATGAGAAACCCATCTGAATGAGTCTCTCACCTCTTACGTGTTCCATTTACAAGTGAATGATGGCGCTCGGATTCATCCGCCTTTCCATACCGTGATCGTTCCTGCGGGGATTCTTTTTTATTTTAATTTTTTTTTTTGTAAACTAATTAAAGCAGCGAGCAGAATCCGTGATGGAGTTTATGCAATTAAATGGTCTGTTTTCACGGTAAGATTTAGAGCCTGAACGCTGAACCTTCCCACCTGAATGTGCCGCCGAAAAGACTCGATTTCACAGCCGCTGATTATAACATTGAACTATAAAGAGGCTGGAATTAAACTGTATCTTAAAATTGCTTTTCAATTTATCAACAGTAACACATTGTTCCTTTTACTTTGTACTTTTTAATCACTTAGACCTGGAGGAAGAGTCAGAAGGGGCCGTAATGCCACTTAAATACACCATTAGACAGGGCACAGCCATAATGACATTCAACGCCTAGACGTCATTTTACTAAGACTTGCGCTTCTCGCCGCCTCCCTACTGTACGGTTCAGAAACGCAAAAATAAATTAAAATACAAAAAAAAGTTAAAGGAACGCTGAACCTAGAAATGAGAGATCTAGATACAATCTCTGTTGTACAAATCTAACCATCGATTTGAGTGGACATTGTGTAATACTTAGTTTCTCCAGTGGAGGTGCTGCAGGAAAACTACTTTCAGTACAACTTGTAGTATCTCCTCTCATTCAGAGCTAAAAGAGTCCAGTGGGCGGAGCTATGTAGTGGATAGGACCACCCACTGTGCCCTTAAAGCCAGGACTTTAATAAATAAATGAATCCCACAAAGCAGTCCTTACAATTTCTTCTCCAGAACCCTGTCTCAAGGAGACAAGTTCCCTTCAGGTTGTTATAGAGCAGGTGTAGGCAACGTTCAACACTCCACCATGCTCCATTCACTTCCAGAGCAGTTGCAAGAACAGCAGAGCAAGTCTGCATGCTGGGAGTAGTAGTTCTACAACAACTGGAGTACCGAAGGTTGCTAACCCCTGTTCTAGAGCATGAGGGGCCTTCAGTTAGGGTGGATTCACATCTGCGCCCGGTCTGCGCTTTGTGGGTTTCCATCTTCTGCCGTCAGGAGACGGAAATCAGACAAACCGTGTCCGCCTGTGAGCGTCTTTTGATCTCCGCGGTGAAAGTTTTTTTTTTTAAACCGGACAAGTCTGACTTTGTGTCCGGTTAAGAAAAAAAAAAACTGTTTTGATGCGGAGACCAGAAGACGCCCACGAGCGGACACGGACTGCCGGGTTTCCATCTCCTGTCCAGTTTCTTGGGCAGAAGACGGAAACTTAAAAGCGGAGACCAGACGCAGATGTGATCCCGCCCATTCCTAATTTTTGGGGGTTTTGCCTGCAATTAAACTATCACCTGCTTTCTTCTAGCTCCTGGAGGTTGGAAAGCGCCCGGCAGCAGCTGCAGGATGAGCTGCAGAAAATGCAGAACAATTATCTCGAAGAGAAGAAGAAACGAGAGCTGCACGACTCGCTGGTGAGACGTCTGCAGCAAAGGGTGCTGCTCCTCAGTAAGGTAAGGTGCTTAGTGTTATAAACATTGTGGCCTATGTACGGTATTGTTCCAACAACCTTTTGAAGGAACTCACATTTTTCAAGGACCCTGTAAGGACGTAAGATGCTTTAAAATTGCTCTTGTGTCTGCTCAGATCCTCATTCGTAAATGTCTGTCTCGGGCAGGTGTATAACATGGGGAGAACATACAAACTCGAGCCCAGGACTCCAGCGCTGCAGTGCTAACCACTGAGCCACTGTGTTGCCCCTGTTTGAAAATTTTTCCTTTAGTAGAAAACAGAATGTTTTGCTAAGTGTTGGCATGGAGAGTCCGTACCCTATTCATTGTTTAGTATGTTGTCAGGGGAGTGAATGAGGGGGTCACATCATAAAGCTCCAATTTATATATCGCCTAGAACAATATTTCTGGTGTCCTATGAAAGCAGAGATTCTTGATTTTCATATGTTACCAAGATCTAGGTTAAAAATTGGTGATATCCCTGTTTGAAGGGGTTGTCCAGGATATACCATTTTATATAAGGTGGCCGGGGAACGTAAAGAGGAAGGGGGATCTTTTCCTAGTGCTCCGTGGACAGGGCAGTGGCGCCTGGGGGCAGAGGAAGTCCTCGTCCATGTGACTACCAGTCAGCAACCTATGGAAGGGAATCGGTCTGTCACCTGTGACATCCCATGTCCTTACCTTAGGCCACTGAATTGCCGCTGCTTTTATGTGCGCAAAGACTTCCACTAAAAACAAGACCCTGTAAGCAACAGGACCGGACTGTGGCGGGAGACAGCGGGGTATCGAAGACAGGTGAGTATTTACCAAACACCGCCCCTTCATGATAGAAACATTTGCAACTGCACAGACATCAGTGGTGCGGCACTGGATGCAAAAAGCGGGATTTGGTGGAAAAGGTGAGGGGCCCCCTTTAACACATGCCAGTGCATTGTCACAACACGTTGGGGTTAGAACCTCTACTATATCATATGTTGCCGTTTTGATTAATAGTGATCTTTGTATCAGTCACCAGGTGGTTAATTTATCATAATTTGTACGTTTTGGAGCAGTTTTAATAAAACTTCCATCATGGTAGGCTTAGACCCCACTCGACTTGGTTGTGCTGTAATATACGCAGTAATAGAATATGCAACATTATATTAAAATATATTTACTGACCTTTCAATTTTGTTGGTTGTGCCGGGAAATCTTGGAATAAAATTTCCAGTACATGATAGCGGTATGTTATATGTAATTGTATGTGTGTATAACGTATTCTATCTCTGGCGACGCTACACTGGTAGGCCACCGTATTAGAGACCCATCTTAGAAGCGCTTCGTACCTCTATTGGCCTTCGGATCTGCGGTAATTTGTGGAGGTCTTGGGATGTGCCCCTAATACGCCTCCTGAACTGTTCACACTCAACATGAACCATTCATGGACTCAAACTGCTTGTCCCAAATCCTGACCCTTCCATCCTCATGGTGCAATGGAAGTCTGGATTCATCTGATCAGACGATATTTTATAGGAAAGTGCCAACTCCATCGTGATCAGCCATGTTGAATAGCAACATGCCCAATCCATCAGTTTGCCGGTGGTATCTCCCCATTAGTCTACCTCATGGGTCGTTGGAGACTTTGTGAGTTTTCAGGCTATGAGAGGACATGCCAGGCTCGTGTCAGGATTTCTAAGAACGAGCCTTCTCCTGATTCCCGGGCGCTTGTAGTATCACAGCAGTTTAGTTAAATGGAAATATACGGGCGGGCTGGCTGGCTATGGAAATGAATAGTGAAATTGCTTGTTACAGTGCGGCACGGTGTCATTTCATCGCCTGCGAAAGAAGCGGAGGGAAGAATATTTGAGATATAGCTGATTTCCATAGCCGTCTGCGGACCGCCGTATCACAGTGAGCCAACCTCACACCATAATAATAATAATCACGGTGGTAATAGTAGGATTTCATGGAGTGGAGGTTAATTGTAGGATCCAAGGCGGCTCCTATCTACGGGCGCTGGCGGATTGTGGCCAGTGATTTACTTGTCATTTTTTACCCTTTTATGATGATCTTTAGCAGTTTCTCTGACAATGATCTATCTATTGGGTATGTCATCATGGAAGATCAGCAGGGGCCCGACCCCCCCGGACCCCAGGACCCATGCCAGGCAGCTTTTTGGGACTGAGCTGTGATGAATGAGTCTGACATCACATATCCCTTCTAGAATGAGGTCGTCTTCTTCTATAAACCAATTATAGGATTCCCATTCCAGTGTTTCTTCACAGTGCACATGACCCCCATGGATTTTAGGGGAAGCGAGCTTTATGAGCAAGCCTATCCACTAAGGCTGACGGCGGCGGAGTGATGGATCACAGATTATGGAGTGTGAAGTCTATTACGTTTGTCATCCTCATTCTTAGATGAAGCCTGTTCTAAAATTGTCACTGCTGAGATACAGTGGTTTGTCACTAGTTATCAGAGATATATGGGATAACGTACCCCCTGTGACTATGAGGAGGAGGGCAGTGACAGCCGCAGGCACTTACACCAGATGCACATTACTGCGGATGGTTTACAATAGCAATTTCCTTCTGCTTTAATAGTTTCATGGAGACTGAGCGAACATACAGCAATGTATGGATGAGACCTGATCATAGTCTAAGCATGATGATACCGTATCCGCTACTCTGGCGACTTGGAAGGCGCTGTGGCAAACCTTACAACATTGCATCGTGTTGGGCGCCTGTTCTGCCATAGCCTAAAGTTCTGATCTGTAGTGGTCATACTCCTGTGCAGCTACATCTCCCGGCATATCCTGATAGCTGCCGTGCCACAATACATGTACGTTTTTTGGAACCAAAGTGGATGCACCGAGCTACCGTTTGTTTTAGACTCCAATGGTCGTATTGAGTATAGAACAACACAGAAAGTAGTGGAACCCGGAGAAGATCGTAGCAGCAGAAATCCCCAACATCCACCCACAATAACGGGAACAAGTTCCGCGCTTACTCCGGAGGTAGTTGAAAATTAGCATGACTTCGATTGGGAATCCACTCCGGGTAAGGAAAGGACATGTATAAGTTCCAAGGCTCCTAAAAGTTTCAACTACCTCCGGAGTAAGCGCGGAATTTGTTCCCGTTCTACATCACAGGTACGTTCCCCTCCACCACACATGTACGTGCCCCTCCACCATACATGTATAAGGACTGTAAAGAATCTTTAGTACCATGACCATGCAATCTTGTAATTGACAAATAATAGATCAGATGGTGTTGGCCGTTCCATTGGTGGATTTGGCCCCAAGGCCCCACTTTGTGTAACTTTGATGTAACCCGTACATCTATACAATGGTGGGGGAATTTAGCAACCCATCTACCCCAGTTTTCTGCCATAGACTGGTGTTCATGTGGTACGGTTTTTGGGAACGGCCCTACCTCTTTATTATAACGGATGCCCGAAAACTAGCATGAGTTAGATCAGGAATCTACTCTGGGTAAGGAAAGGACATGTCTAAGGGAAGTTCCAAGACTCCTAAAATGTTAGATAATTTTGTAGGGCGTTTTCTTTTTAATACTATGTACAGCCTTGACTTGGCTCGATGTTTATCCGCAGGTCGGATTAGAGGTTGTATTGTCTCCTTTAAATCTTGGATTTAATGATTTTTTTTCGGTGGGGTCTCGTGGTGGTAAACCAGGTGAACATTGATTAAAGTTGACTGATTGTTGGAAGCGATTGTGTTTCTAAGGTGTCTTTGAGACAATCAATACTAATCATATAAGTGACTTGCTGCGGCCCGTAACCGCTGAGCTCCCCGCGAGGGGCCCGCACCGTGATTAAACGGTTGTGTGAATGTCAGACACATCTCGCGGCGTCTTCTCCTCGCTCGCGGCTCACGAGTCCCGCAGCCTTCTGTCTTCTAATAAACTGACAGCTTCCCGTTTCCTCATACGGTGTCTGGTCGATATATAATGGCGCTTTCTAGATTTCTGCGAAATGGTAAAGATCAGGATCATTTATAGAAGTCATAAATATCAGTGGATCTACTAATGATTCCGTGCTCGGCTGTTTCTAGAATTTCTCATGTAGGCACGTCGTATAGATTTTCTTAATGGCGTCTGAAACTTTGCAAAGTAAACTTTTCAGAGAGACGCTATGTTCTAGCGATCGGCGGGAGTTTCGCTGCTCGGTCGTCCACCAATACGAAGGGTATGTCAGCGATGTCATTAGTGAGACAACAGACCAAACCAGCACCCAACTCGGACTGCCCTACGTTTCCACAGCTGACTACGACTTCACAAATGGCTGACGGCCATGGCCAAACAGAAACGATAAAGCGCCTCTAATTTAGCAAAGACTCTTGTGATCGTATTCCTCAGAACGTAAATGCGTAACAAACTATCTATCTAGGTAAGGGCGGGTTGACGCCTGCGCCCGGTGTTCGTCTTCGGCCCAAGAAACTGGACAGGAGACGGAAACCCAGCGGTCAGCGGAATGGTAGGAGCTAGAGCGTCTTGGTCATTAGAGATGAGCGAGTAGTATTCGATCAAATAACTCCCCACCATAGGTTTCTGTGTAATCGACTTAACACCAAGGGGTTAAGTGCATCGAATATGCTCTTACATGGAAACCTATGGCGGGAAGGTATTCGATTGACTACTACTTGCTCATCTCTATTGGTCATCACCTACTGTGAATGGTGTTAACAGTTATTGTAATCCTACAACTTTCACTTGAATGGGCAATGTCAGTGTCAGCGCTCTCAGTGACACAATTTCTGCCAGAAATCTAAAGTTGTCCGAAAGTTTAGTTACTTTGTAACAATTCTTTATGAGTGTACATCCCCTTTAAGTAAAGGTACAAAGTGAAATTCCTTTAATCCGGAACAAATTGTTTCTATAATGTGAAATCCCTGATTTGACCCCATCAAAGTGGTAGGATTACAATAACCGTTAACACCCTTCACAGTAGGTGATGAACAAGACTCCCTCCCTATATAAAGCTAGTTCGAAAATACAAGTTATACATTTCCTTTAATGGGGTGATCCAAAGTTTGGCACAGTGGGGGTGTGACTGACGTGACCCCGACTGATCGCTAAAAATGGACTCGCCACTTTATCTCTTATGGATCCTCTCTCTCCGTGGAGACAAAACCTTACAATATTTAGTTTTATTTTACCTGTGACTGAGACTCTTCCCTTTTTATATGTCGATCTATCCGTGCATGTCTTTTATCCATTGTTTGGAGATTACCGGACCCAAATCTTAGAATTTATCTTAATCGTATCAAGAAGAGAGAATGAGGTCGGAAATCAAACAATTTTGTTCTTAAAAGAACGGAAACTGTTTCAGGCGAGACGTCCCGAGCGCATTTATTGTTCTAGAATAAAAATACCGGCGTATAGAACAAAAGATGAATACAAAAATCTGTCTTATTTTCTTCTTCTTCTTCTTCTGTTTGTGTTCAGGATGAAGCCGCCGCGCCTCTCCTCACACTTCTAATATTGGTTTTCTTCTCGTGACAGATAAAACCGTAGGTTTACGAAAGCAATTTTTACAGTAATAAGAAAGTGGAATCATTATACATCATGGCTGACCCCGGAGTTAATAGTCTGTGTCAACTTTCAACAAGTTTGAAATTAGAATACCTGCTTGTCATTGCTTAATTTAAGACGTAGTTTTTTTTCTTTCCTTTTCATAAGAAAATTGTAAAGGAAACGTTGCGTGGCTAACCCTGAGCGTTCTGCTGCCGCCATTAATCTATATTGTCATAGGATCTTATAACGCTTTGTTATTTTGTATCAGGGATGAAAGCTCTGAGTGTTGTGAAAAGTTTGAGATGTCTTGAAATTGCCGTAAATGTCGTTGTGATTGGGAATTTCCTCCAAACTTTAACATTTTTTATTTCTAAATATTTTTCTTTCTCATTTTGTCTTGTATTTATCTCTGTCTCTCTCGGTCTTTCTCTCTGCCTGTCTGTCTCTCTGCCTGTCTGTCTCTGCCTGTCTGTCTCTGCCTGTCTGTCTCTGCCTGTCTGTCTCTGCCTGTCTGTCTCTGCCTGTCTGTCTCTGCCTGTCTGTCTCTGCCTGTCTGTTTCTCTGTCTCTCCTTCTTTCTGGTTCCGTCTGTCTTTCTCTCTGCCTGTCTTTCTCTCTGCCTGTCTTTCTCTCTGCCTGTCTTTCTCTCTGCCTGTCTTTCTCTCTGCCTGTCTTTCTCTCTGCCTGTCTTTCTCTCTGCCTGTCTTTCTCTCTGCCTGTCTTTCTCTCTGCCTGTCTTTCTCTCTGCCTGTCTTTCTCTCTGCCTGTCTGTCTCTCTGCCTGTCTGTCTCTCTGCCTGTCTGTCTCTCTGCCTGTCTGTCTCTCTGCCTGTCTGTCTCTCTGCCTGTCTGTCTCTCTGCCTGTCTGTCTCTCTGCCTGTCTGTCTCTCTGCCTGTCTGTCTGTCTCTCTGCCTGTCTGTCTGTCTCTCTGCCTGTCTGTCTCTCTTTCTGTCTGTCTGTTTCTCGCTCTGTCTCTCGCTCTGTCTGTTTCTCGCTCTGTCTCTCGCTCTGTCTGTTTCTCGCTCTGTCTCTCGCTCTGTCTCTCGCTCTGTCTCTCGCTCTGTCTCTCGCTCTGTCTCTCGCTCTGTCTCTCGCTCTGTCTCTCGCTCTGTCTCTCGCTCTGTCTCTCGCTCTCTGTCTCTCGCTCTCTGTCTCTCGCTCTCTGTCTCTCGCTCTCTGTCTCTCGCTCTCTGTCTCTCGCTCTCTGTCTCTCGCTCTCTGTCTCTCGCTCTCTGTCTCTCGCTCTCTGTCTCTCTGTCTCTGTCTCTCTCTGTCTCTCTCTCTCTGTCTGACTCTCTCTCTGTCTGACTCTCTCTCTGTCTGACTCTCTCTCTGTCTGACTCTCTCTCTGTCTGACTCTCTCTCTGTCTGTCTCTCTCTCTGTCTCTCTCTCTGTCTGTCTCTCTCTCTGTCTGTCTGTCTTTTTCTCTGTCTGTTTCTCTCTGTCTCTCCATCTGTCTACTTCTCTGTTTGTCTCTCCATCTGTCTCTCTCTTTCTGCCTCTCTCTCTCTTTCTTTTGGTCTGTCTGTCTCGCTGTCTCCGTCTGTGTCTCTCTCTCTCTCTCTGTCGGTCTGTCTGTCTCTTTGTCTGTCTTTCTCCGTCTCTCTGCCTGTCTTTCTCCTTGATCTTTACGCTGCATAGGGCTGTGTGCATGGGGCTTTAATAGGACCTTTCTGCACCTCCACCAATGCATGTGCTTAGCATCGTTAAATAGGCTCCGCTCCACTGATACCAGAACAGAGGCTATTTTATCTCTAGCCCCGTCCATTCCCAAGCAACAAATGCAGTTAGTTTTGGTGCCTGATGTGATATTTATTCTCTGTAATGTCAGATGGGCAGTCATGCAGGGGACAGCTGGTGTCAGACCTCTCGTCCGCTCCTGCCTGACAATGCCCTCCTGACAGTATAGACTCGACTAGTCTGGAAATGGTGGGGGCTAGAGAAAAACTCCTACTGTGCCAGAATCAGCTATGAATTGATATAAAGAGCTGAGTAGGTGGCCATTTTTCTTGTGTCCTGGGCATGCGCAGTCAGCTCTGCCCAAGGCCTAGAAGATTGAAACTCTGGACGGAAGAAGACACAGGGAGAGGATGTTCCAGAAGAAGATGGAGGCGTCGCTGGAGAGTTCTCTCTCAGCATTGAGGACGTCCCCAATGCTGTTTGAGCACTGAGGACCGCCCTCAGTGCTGCAAGAAGACTCATTTGCATACCGAACAAAACCGGGATTTCTATGGAACGGCGGCGGAGAAGACCTGTAAAGGTAGGAGAAGACTAGACTTTCTTAAGGCTATTCCTACGTGTTAGCCAGAAAATGATAGTATCCCTTTAAGGTGTTTCCATACAATAGAACTTTCATCTTATTTCCTGGTGATGAAGACATGACTCTGTTGATTCTGTCCTAGTCTGCACAGTAAAGCCAACAAATATACTGTCGAAAAAAACACAAACTGTAATCCTAGTGTGTTCTGTAGTGTCGAGCATGAAAAGTTTTGATCAAACACCAGCTTGAAATAACATGCCATGTGCTGATAATACATTTCCTTTAAGTTAAAATCAGAATTTCCCTTTATCCTAAAGAAAAGTCCTTTCCCGCCTTTGATGGGAAGATTCGATGAGCGTAATATTTGCTTAATTATGTAATTGTTTGAGAGCTCTCTCCAGTCTGCCATGCACAAACCTTAAATGTGCATTCAATGGCATTGTCTCTTCTTCTTCTCAAAGAGGATAATTAAAATATCGCGGCTATATTAAGCAAATGGAAATTGCTCTCTGTAACGGTTCTCCTGCTATCCTCCTCCAATACAAATTGCAAGTAGATTTTCTAGTTTTTTTTTTTTTTTTTTTTGAAGTGTCTGAAATGCAAACATTGGAAAGAAAATGATAGCACGCTTTACAATCAAAGTGAATGGGATCTCCACTTGAATTGTTTTTTGTAGAGATGCATTGATCTTGTTTCGCCGAGTTGGGCACAAGCCGTGATTACATACATATCCTCCAGCTCGCTAAAATAAACAAGACATTTCCAGATTTTTTATTTTTTTCCTTGCAAATTTATTATAACACAACAGAAATGCTCAAGCGATTATTATTATTTTGAGAGCGAGCTTATCACTTGGGCCGGAGGAGGAGATAACCGTCTCATCACCGCTGCGGCAACAATGCGCAAGGAACTGGATACGTGGGGTGGTCAAGGTCATGAGATTGTGAGCAGTGACCTTAAAGGGGTTCTGTTTCTGCAATATCGCAATGTCATACAATTGTCACTGCATTGAGTATATGCTGGTGCAGAGCCAGATAGAGTTAAAGGGATCCTATCATTAAAACGTCATTTTTTTTTCTCAATAACACGTAGGAATAGCCTTAAGAAAGGCTATTCTTCTCCTACCTTTAGATGTCTTCTCTGCGCCACCGTTTGTTAGAAATCCGGGTTTTCTTCAGTATGCAAATGAGTTATCTCGCAGCACTGGGGGCGGTCCTCACTGCTCAAACAGCATTGGGGGCGTCCCAAATGCTGCAAGAGAAATCTCCAGCGACGCCTCCATCTTCTTTTGGAACACCCTCTCCCTGCGTCGTCTTCTGTCCTGGGTTTCAATCTTCTAGGCCTTGGGCAGAGCCGACTGCACATGCCCACGGAAACCAGAAAAATGGCCACTTACTCAGTAAGCTGTGTAAGCGGCCACAAGAAAATGGCTTACACAGCTTCCTGAGTAAGCAGCCATTTTTCTTGTGTCCTGGGCATGCGCAGACGGTTCTGCCCAAGGCCTGGAAGATTGAAAACCAGGACGGAAGAAGACGCAGAGAGAGACCGTTCCAGAAGAACATGGAGGCGGCGCTGGAGAGTTCTCTCGTAGCATTGGGGACGCCCCGGGTGCTGTTTGGGCTCTGGGGACCGCCCCCAGTGCTGCGAGATAACTCATTTGCATACAGATGAAAACTGGGATTTCTACCGAATGGTGGCACGGAGAAGACATCTAAAGGTAGGAGAAGAAGAGCCTTTCTTAAGGCTGTTCCTACGTGTTAGTCAGATAAAAGGGTATCCAATGATAGGATCCCTTTAAATGAGACAAAGTTGCAGTACCCGGCACCACCACTACTGGATGTGTGGCATGCTGCAATCAGTTCCTAGACATATATAAGCAATGAAGATGCAATGAGTAGCCGTACTACTGTCCCATCTGATATAACGTTATGTCTGCTACAGGACCTCAGATGACGGTACTTGACATAGAGAAGATCAAAAAGAAAATCCATGTGCTGTGGTTTCCCACCTTTGTCCTTTACCAGGTTTATCAGTTTTGCCTGGACTATAACTATGGTTATGGGTTACCCCAGGGGTAGGGAACCTTTGGCTCTTCAGCTGCTGTGAAACTACAACTCCCAGCATGCTCCATTCACTTCCGTGGGAGTTCCCAGAACAGCAGAGCCAGTATGCATGCTGGGAGTTGTAGTTTTGCAACAGCTGGAGAGCCGTACGTTCCCTACCCCTGGGTTACCCCATATCTGCTCGCTGACTTATACATAGTAGAAAAGTAACCAGACAGAAAGAAGTAACACATGACTGCAGGATCTGACTACATAGAATGGTTTGTAGTCTGTTATTATGGAGACACATTCACGTGCAGGAACTCTGTAGTCACGATGGTCGTTACAAGTGAGTGTGTTGGACCTAGAACTGGTTCCATGTCTATTCTTCATTCACCGTATAGGTCAGTTCTTTCCTGTGCATTTACTGTATACCCCGGGACCTATGTTGTGTATTTTCCGTTGCGTTTTACCAACGGCCCTCCTTAGATTACAGTCCTAAGTAAAGAATCCATAACTCATCCATTATCTTTTCCTCCACTTAGACGACCATGGACAATAAACTTCCTGCCCATCCAAGAAATTGATATTTTTCACCCTTCAGTGTTGCTCGACTTCATCCTTTAACCCCAATTGGGGCGAAAAAGGGGTTAACCCATCCGACCCGGTAAATGATTTGTGTGGCAAATGTCCCGGCTGCAGGGAGGTAAATGATAGAGTCTGGAGTGGCACTTTGGCCTTTGCCTCTTACCTTTCGTGAGCTGACATTATTTTGTGTCATGTTTCCCAGCTCAGGTTTCCGTATACAGGGCGGAGAAATGACCTTTTGTGAAATTATTAGCGCGCCGACCTTGTCAGAGATATCAGTGCATTAACGGGAGTCTTGGCAGCGAGCGAGTTGCATGTATGAGCAGCAACATCTAGAAAAGCAATTTCAGAAAATGTAATGAAATCAAAACAAAAAATGCTTTTTTTTCTGATGGGGGAAGATGTTTATTAAGATAGGCTTTATGTAAGTGCGCTTGGCAAGAAATAATGGATTTCAACTACTTATAGCGGCGGTGTAACCCTTTCCGTGCCGGCCCGCTGTAGATCCAGGGGATGGGTATCTAAGGTCAGGAACAACTATGTAAGAATTCAGAATTTAATCCATTCATTTAGTCCTTTTTGTTTTATGTAACAATATATTCATCCATTGTGTATTTGTGACCGGCCCACCCAACCCATCGGGTCTTTCGACAATTGTGTTTCCTTGCCTTAATTGGTCCAACGTGATAAAATGTCTTTGAATGTCTTAAAGGGATTCTACCATTAAAATACTTTTTTTTTCTTGATGACATGTAGGAATAGCCTTAAGAAAGCCTATTCTTCTCCTACCTTTAGATGTCTTCTCCGCACCACCTTTCGGTAGAAATCCCGTTTTTGTCTGTATGCAAATGAGTTCTCTCGCAGCACTGGAGGCGGTCCTCAGCGCTCAAACCGCACTGGGGGCGTCCCCAATGCTACGAGAGAATTCTCCAGCGACACCTCCATCTTCGTCTGGAATGGCCTCTCCTTGTGTCTTCTTTCATCCTGGTTTCAGTCTTCTAGGACTCGGGCCTCAGGCAGAGCCGACTGCGCATGCTAGTGGCTACAAGAAAATGGCTGCTTACTCAGTAAGCTGTGTAAGCCATTTTCTTGTGGCCACTTACACAGCTTACTGAGTAAGCGTCCATTTTTCTTATGGCCGTGGGAATACGCAGTCGACACTACCCAAGCCTAGAATATTGAAACCCAGGACGGAAGAAGACGCAGGGAGAGGGCGTTCCAGACACACCCAGTACTGTTTGAGCGCTGAGGACCGCCCCCAGTGCTGTGAGAGAACTTATTTGCATACCAAAGAAAAACGGGATTTCAATGGAACAGCGGCGCGGAGAAGACATCTAAAGTTAGGAGAAGAATAGACTTTCTTAAGACTTTTCCTACGTGTCAACGAGAAAAAAATGTGTTTTAATAATAGAATCCCTTTAAATACGGTTCTGCACGTTGGCTAATACTTATGTCAACCATTGACTTGTATCACTGACGTCAAGACCAGTAGACACTACGGATGCGTGCAGGGAGATTTATCAAGAATGGCGATTCTTGCATCGGAGTACGGTGCGAACAATTTATAAAAACGGTTCATGGGGCATTTAATAAAGGGGCATCTCATACCTTTTGGGTTCCAGAATGTCAAATCCTTTGCACAGAGCATAGTATATCTGTCAACCGAAGGAGGGCCACACGCTAATGCTACAATACGCTTAGACACACCACGTATACCAGGGTGCATCTAGGCGCCAAAACTTTCCACTTTGTATGCCATTAACCCGGCTAATGTCTTTGTTCTCACTGAGATCGGACCAAGATCTTCAGATGAGTTTAATTCCTGTATTTTGTACCTTGGGAACTTATCCGTGCATCTCTTGCAGGAAGACATTGTGCCCATTTTGCTGTACTTTACCAACCTGAACATGTAATCTGTAGTTACAACAAATTGCTTTCCTCCCAGTGACTAGACTTTACTTAACATGTTTTGTATTGTCAGGCATAAATTATCCGCTCTTGTTACAACCTAAGCTCCCGATTTTCCTATTACCCTTTCCGTATGGCGGGATATCCCTCCCACTCCCCGGTTCTGCTCCGGTGGGCATCTGGAGGCTGCATTTAGGGACCTCCTAAGCAGATCCTGTGCAGCAGTGTGTCCTGGCAGATTGCAGCATGGATTTGCAAAGGATTAAAGTTAATTAAAGAAGTGTTCTTTTCTTTTATTTGCCACTATCTGTCAGCTATTTACATGCTAATGTTCGGCCTGCCATGGAGAATAGGAGAGGTGTCAGCAATGGGCATATTATCATACCAGGAGACAGCGGAAAATAATGAGATGAGCAATTTATTTCAGGGGGAAGGAGAGAAAAAAAAGCCCACAATTGAAAGTCTGCTGCTCAGTAGTTTGTGTGTTTTTTGTTGTGTATGTGATCCAAGTGAAAATAATTCACTCCATTAAGGCTGAATAATAAAGTGCGCAGCATAATACATTATACACGGACAAATCGCAGCGGAGCAAACACAGGAGCTGAGGAAATAATACAAGGGATGGATGAGCGCCTTCACATTGTAATTCTGCACTGGATAATGTAATATAGGCACAGGACATTACTGATCCTGTACGATAGCCGTCACACAGAGCTTACACTCATATAGGGGGTTAGGTGACGAGATACTGGCACACAGAGCTTACAATCATATAGTAAGGTCAGGTGACGAGATATCGGTCACACAGAGCTTACACTCATATAGGGAGGTTAGGTGGTGAGATACTGGCACACAGAGCTTACACTCATATAGGGCGGTCAGGTGACGAGATACTGGCACACAGAGCTTACACTCATATAGGGCGGTCAGGTGACGAGATACCGGTCACACAGAGCTTACACTCATATAGGGCGGTCAGGTGACGAGATACTGGCACACAGAGCTTACACTCATATAGGGCGGTCAGGTGACGAGATACCGGTCACACAGAGCTTACACTCATATAGGGCGGTCAGGTGACGAGATACTGGTCACACAGAGCTGACACTCATATAGGGGGGTCAGATGATGAGATACCTGTCAGACAGAGCTTACATTCTAATAATGCGGTCAGGTGACGATATACCGGTCACACAGAGCTTACACTCATATAGGGGGGGGGGGGGGGGTCAGGTGACGAGATACTGGCGCACAGAGATTACACTCATATAGTATGGTCAGGTGACGAGATACTGGCGCACAGAGATTACACTCATATAGTATGATCAGGTGACAAGATACTGGCACACAGAGCTTACGTTCTAATGGTGCAGTCAGGTGGCGAGATACTGGTCACACAGAGCTTACACTCTAAGGCCTTATGCACACGTCCTTGCGTCGTAGTTTTCACAGACCCTTAATGAGCAGAGCTGGACAGGTAGGTATAGGACCTGCTCTAAATTTTTCTGCTCTTCACTACGGCAAAAGCTGCGTCGGTGTGTATATGGGCCCATAGAAATGGATGGGTCCGTCCTCTTCAGTGTTCATGGAGCGTAAAAGTGCGATCAGCTACAAGGTTCTATCACTATCCTAGGCATTAACATAGTAGATGAGGTTGGATGAAGACCCTGGTCCATCAAGTCCAACCTATAACCCTATAGTGTTGATCCAGAGGAAGGCAAAAGAAAAAAAACAAGAAAACCATACGGCTGATGCCAATTGCCCCATGTCAGGGTAAAACATTTCCTACTTGACTCCAAATCTGTCAATCAGTATAAAGCTCTGGACCCATAACCTTTAATATTTCTCCATTCTACAAAGGCATCCAACTCTCTGCCATGTCAGATGCAGGTGATGTTGGGACAGAGTTAGGAGGCTCTTAGATTTTAGCTCACATGAATCTGTTTGGTCACCTTAACTGTCCTGTGTTTTTTAGGATTCCAGCAATAGTTGCCTTAACATTACCTCATTTTCTGATAATGATGAGATGACTCTGCTAACTCTGACATAGTCTACACAGCAAAGCTGACAACTGCCACAGGGGAAAAAAAAATACATATATTGGCAAAAATTATAGTACAAGTCTTTATAGGATCGTAGCTGGCATAGGTTTAACTTCCTGATACACGGAGGGCCAGAGAAACTCCTAATTTAATAAGAGGTGTAATGATAAATTGTGCTCAGTACATCTAGACTGGAGTATAGAACGGCAACCTTGCCCGTAAACCCATGAGATCAGGTCTAGGACTAGCACATAGGAAGGCTCATGGACTCGAAGTCAGTCAGCTTGTCAGACAGATAAAATGAGCAGTTTGTTTTTTTTCGTCGGTAACACAAATGTAATTAATTTTCCGTGTTCTTGTCAAGACGAACCTCTGCTAGAAGTGGCCGCTCTACCCAGGAAGATAGAAATGATAAAAACTGATGCTTTATGTGTAGAGTGTGAACAGCGGAGGAGAGGAAAAGAAAAGCGAGGAGCTAAAAGTCAACAAACGCAACATGTAGTCGTCGTCAGGATTTTTTAAATTTTTTTTTGTGGTGTCCTAGTAAATACATGTCGTCACTCCATGCCCGGTTATTGAGTAGGGTACGTAGAAGGTTCTTGCTCTCTACTCTGCCACCATGAATGCCCTAGGGGGTATTTTCTCAGTGTGTGAGGGGCAGATAGTTTACCGAAGTGAGTTTTAGAGGGATTCAGACGTCTGATCTCTATTGGGGACACCGGCACTAAGCTAAATGTGACCGCTTCTTGGCCTTGTGGCTAAGATTAAGTGTAGCTTCTGTTTTGGTAGTGGTTAGTAATTACCTCCACCACCCATTAGGTGACCCGACTGTAGAGGGTAACAAAACTCCATTGACGGAAAGCAGAGAACCTTATGTTGGTATGGAACTGGGCCAACGTCATTAGATCGAGGACGGTGACTCCTGGTGTCACTCAACTTACCAGGGATGGGATCACTCCTCTCGCTTATTTAATTTGTGTGTTTTTTCACCGTTCTGTACATCACAGGTTTGAGGGATGCAGATGCCCTTTGGGACTCTCCCAAGTTCTATAGGAGGAGTTGTGTGTCCATTAGGTTCCCGGCTCATCTCTGCTTCTGTGGAGGTGGGTGCACCTAGTTGTAGGCTCCTGGTAGTACACTGGGATGAGAAATCATGTGGAGGCCAGGAGCAAGTCGGGTCTCCCTTGCTTCGGGGTGGGGATACCATAGTTCCAGACCCTTTTAAGGCCTTCTGGCTGGAAGAGTTGGGGAGGTCTTTTTTAAGAGAGGGCTTGCAATAGACTCCATCCTTGTGCACGTTTTAAGTATGGCACATCTCACTTTTTGACACATTGGTGGCAGAAGGCATGATGATCTCGGGCTTCCAAAAAGGTTGGGGGTTACTTACCAACATTTTTGTAATAAACTTAACCTATCTATCTTTTAATAGAAAACCGGCTGTAAAGATTTCACTATCAATGTTCTAAGGGGGAGTCTTTCCTTTCCCCCCGTTTTCCATGTAGCATGCGGAGTTCTAGCTATAAATGACATTCGTAACACTGTTTCTCACTAGTGATATCTCTGTATTTCTTACAGCTAGCACTACAATCACAGGTTTTGCATGATGCCTAAACCATTTTTATAGGTTGTATAAATCCAAAGTTATTTGAAGTGACCATCCCCTCCTTAGGCAAATGCTTTAGCTCAACATACTACACGGAGAACGGGTGTACCGGAAATACATTGATTGCGAGATCTTTACAGCCTGTTTTCTACAAAAGGGAAGTTACATAGGTTAATAAACTATAATTATACACAATATATATAAATCTCTTTCTGTGGTGCCCTGTGTTAAAAATCTGCCCCAAGTGGTGACTTGTGATTCTACCGTGGTTTGACTTTGTTACTCCAAGACCGGAGGAAAGGGAATATGTGCTACTTACAGGACCTCTCACGGGATATACTCTTCTAACCTTCTGACTTTATATTCAGTATTCCTTAAGGCCGTGTCCAGATGGGACGTTTGCCCTGCAGATTTTCCACCATTGAATGGCAGGTGGAAAATATGCAGCGTTTACAGGAGCACCAAAATGGATGAGATGTGACCAGATCTTACCTACAAGCTTTGAAACCAAATCTGCATGGGAACGGTTTATGGTTTGGATTTGTAACCCCATCATGTCAAGCGTTTCATTGTAATGCAGCAATTATGCACAAAATCCACAACAGAACCCCCCACGTTTTTTTTTCTTCTAATTCTGCAATTTTTTCGTAACAGAAGAGTACATCTTATATTTCTTGCGTGGACTGTCTCTTTTCTTGCCTGGGATTATTAGCAGTCTGCACCTCAGTCATCTTCACCAATAATTCCCCCCCTTATATTACGTCGACCACAAGCTTGCTCATCACCCGCAAACAAAAAAAACATAAAATAAACCTCTTTTTCTGCCACAAAGCTCAGCTCTCTCTCAGCCTCTCGGCCCTTCTTCTTGTCTACAGCGAGGGGTAATGGACCCGCTGCCTTGTCAGGCCTTTATTGTTACCCGTGTTGGATCCAATTTTGCGCTGTTGATACTTATCAGGATTCTTTAGCTATAATAGTAGGTTACCGGCCAGTCTGTCAGACGTTTCCATCCATCACCCACATATGACAATGTGTTTTGTGCGGACGCCGTGAGATGCGCCGAGCGCTGCCTGATTGAATTCCATCACCTTTTACAATAGTTTATAGGAGCCGAAAATGGAGCCTTAAGACTTCCAACAAGTGCAGCGTGTCTGTTCTGCGGTAACCTGGCGACTTTCTCTCATTGACAGACTCGCTCTGACACCTGGCAAGTTCTCTGCCAGAATTCTGAAACTAATGATACCTTTCCAGCGTTCTTATCTCCTCTTCTGCATATAGAAAGCGGTCAGTAATAATTCATTACGTTCTCTATTAGAATCTGTGTTGATATGCCAGGCTCTAGCTCACAGGGGGCACAAGCCTGCGACAGGCGCTTTTCTTTCTTTCTTTCTTTTCCCCTGGCTTCTTTTGCAATTAATTGGAAATCACGGCATGGTGCACCAAGGGTTAAACAGTGATTTTCTTTATTTTATTTCACTGACATTTATTTGCCTCTCGTGACAGTTTTGCTTTGAGAGCTGAAGTTATGTTGGTTACGATCAGGCACCTTCTCCCTTATATAGGTGAAACTGCCAGTTTTATCAACAGTCACAGTTTCCCACCTTACATCATAGAGGTATAGGGTATTTATATAGGACTGCACAGGTGGTTAAAGTGTAACTTTTTAGTTTTTTTTGCTCTTGTAATATATATTAGCCTTTTTATTATAAAGCGTGTTTAGCAACTCTATATAAGATATACGTTATTAATAGAGATGAGCCAACAGTAAAATGTTCGAGGTTCGATATTCGTTTCCAGTAGCCCCTAAATATTCGACTACTCGAATCGAATATCGAACC
This sequence comes from Leptodactylus fuscus, assembly GCF_031893055.1. Taxonomy (NCBI): domain Eukaryota; kingdom Metazoa; phylum Chordata; class Amphibia; order Anura; family Leptodactylidae; genus Leptodactylus; species Leptodactylus fuscus. Next base: position 7,497,489 of record NC_134272.1, on the reverse strand, counting down.
CTATTATAGTCTATGGGGGGAAAATGCTCGTTTCAGGGGTAGGAAACGCTCGATCAAATTATACTTACCAAGTCCACGAGTGAGGGTCGGGCTGGATCCTCCGAGAAGTCTTCTTCTTGCGGAGTCTTCCGGCTCTGAATTCACTCTGCCAGGCATCGGGCCTGGACAGAGCCGACAGCGCATGCCCACACTACAAGTGGCTCTGCCCAGGCCCGATGCCTGGCAGAGTGAATTCAGAGCTGGAAGACGCCGCGGGGACGCTGCACGGAGAAGACTTCTAAAGGTAGGAGAAGAACCAGCGTTGATTGGCCGACTGTATAGCATTCGGCCAATCAATGCTGGTTCTGCATCGAACTTTTACATTCGAATAGCGAGTGGTACTCGATCGAGTACAAGTATTTCAAATACCTCAGTATTCGATCGAATACCTACTCGATCCTACAATCCTCGATACCTACAATCATCAGCCGATCCGAACAGCACGCACGCATTGAAATCAATGCACGCAGCCGGCACGCGGGGGGTTAAGCGACCGGCTGCCGTCAAACCGGAAGCACCAGGTGCTTCCATTCATTTCAATGCGTGCGTGCTGTTCGGATCGGCTGATCCCAACAGTACTCGCTCAACTCTAATCACTGGTATAGAGTGTTGCTGCTTGTCTCAGTATCGGATACCCCTCTGCGCACTAGGATGATGCCATCGCCACTCACAGAGGATTAGTCAGTGACTCCCATTTCTGTATGCATCCCCCTTAATGGTGTTTTAATGAGATGTTGAGAATTGCTCCGTCTGCCCGCGTAGTAAATTATCTCTTTAAATTGTGATTTTTAAATTAATGGAATTAAGTAAATTTACTGTACGCCACTCACTTCAAATTGGATCTTTTCATCTGTGACAAAACTATCAAAGCAGATTTTCGTTTCCTTGTTCATCTCGCTCTTCGATTTTGTTTGCTGGAGATATTCTGCGACCCCCCCATCACCCCCGTGTCTGTCTCTGGCTGCTTAAATGGCCACACTGATGGTCGCAGCTTGGAAGGTGCTTTATACTGCTCGAAGACCTTCTGCAAAGCCGAGTACGGTGAGCCAATGCCATCTGTCCTAGCACAGAGGACCAGGGCACGAATGTCATGTCTGTATTGTCACTTGCATGCAATTCAATACAGTCTGTTGTCTTTTATCAGCGGGATGGAGAAACACGCTAGGTGTGTGGAATTTCTGTGGAACTCTGAAAAGCGGCAAGCTAACAACGTTGGGTCTTTTGCTCCCGTAATGTGGTTTTCCGAGTTTTAAATACTGATGTCCCGTCTGTAGGATAGGTCATCAATTTCAGGTCTGTACATGTTCGACAACCAGAATCTCCACAAATAACCCGTTTGAAGATGTTGCAGCATTCTGATGGGAGCTGCAACCTCTTTACTACTTGTCAAGAATAGCGCCATACCTCGTATAATGGCTGTGATTGGCATTGTGGGTCGGCCCAGTTCACATGAACGGGACTAAGGTGCGGACAGGCCATGTGACTGATGATTGTGAATTGCATGCTCAATCAAGCACCTACCTCGCTTATAGGGCACCCTAGATTTTCACCCTACAACTCAATTCATGATAAATTGGTCTAGTCGAATCATTGGGATCCCCACCCATGTGACCACAGAGTTGAGGAGTTCATATGGGACTGCGGTTATTCATCTATTCTTTATGTAACTGTATATGGACTGGCTGAGCCATGGCCTCCTCACCATGTGTAGGACAGGGGACTCGGGTCTAGTCATAGGGACGTCCCCAATGTCCTTTCCATTAGCGATCTACAGTATTCTTCTTCTATTTTATGATTGGTTTTATCGTACAGATAAAAAAAAGCAGGTTTCCCTAAAAACAATACAAGTTGAACCTAGAAGTCTGGTGAGAATCCGGGATACAGAATATAATCCTGCCATAAATTCTGTAAATACTCCCATCCCTAACCCTCTTATGGACTTGATCTATCCATGTATTTGAATGACCTGATGTAATACTGCATTTCCCCTGTAGTGGCCGCTGCAGGGAGAATGAGCCCCTAATGGCGACCTTCTTTGTGAAAATCACCTGATTGTTAGAAATTTTTGGAGCCAGACCCATGGCCATCGTATTAAAGGGATTATTTAAATAAGACCTCCCCTTTGAGCTCTAGCAGGTATATGGAGACTGTGTGTAAGAATGTATAGCTATTTTTCTTACCATTCCCTATCCCCTATATGCAGACACCAGCACCGTAAACACATATTTGGGTCAGAGCGCTATACAGGGATTGATATTTGTAATTTGCCGCTGCCAGACTAGTCTGAACCTGCCTCCACTTCTTGAATATTCCATTTTTTCTCCCCTCTTTATTTTTGCAGTTTTAAGTAATGAAGGCATTTTCACCCATAATCAAATTTTAATTTTTAATAAACTTTGCACCATGCTGGATTTAAGCCTTATCTCGCAGGACAGATTTCATGCGACGCCATGGTGAACTGATTTAGAAGAATGCTAGAATGTGCTGTTGGAAATGGGATATTTCTGCTTGACTTGCTACAGAGTCTGGAGAACTTGTCACCATAACAGTGGTTATTCGAGAATAGAATTAGCTCTTGCATTTTCTCATCTCCTTTGTGGACTTGCCAGAAAGGGCTGTCTTTTTTTTTTTTTCTTCTTTTTGTTAAGAGGGGGGGGGGGGCACTTTTTAGTTGGAGCAAAAGAAACTTCAGCAATATTCGGAAAAAGTTTTACCTGTTCTGTAATAAAATGTGATAATCTTCTAAAACCAAGGCGCAGGGGGTGTAAGTTACTGTGTTCACGTATGTGTTGGATTAGAAAGATGCTGAAACGGGCAGAGGTTGCAAATGATAGTGAGAGTTGGACTATAATAGGGTGTCTTTTGGTTTCGACACTGTGTCGAAGGGACTGAACAGGGGTAGACCTATTGATCCCTTCTTTTGAGCTACCAGACGGCAACCCTCTGTCCATCCGTACGACAGCCCTTTTCTATATGATTTTTTAGGCCCCTTGCAAACGACTGCACAATGACCCATTCATTTCTATGGGCCCACGCACATGATCAGTATCTGGGTCAAAAACTCAGAACAGGTTTTAATCCTGTCCTGTTTTGCGGCCACTACTCATTGAACGAATGGGTCCACGGAAGCACGGACATGAGCAGACAGGGCGAGAGATTCCAAGCTCCAATCTGACTCCTTCCCCCTTACATTATAGCCTAAATAGCTCATCAGGCATCAAAACTACCTGCACTGTTTGCTCAGGAAAGTTGAGGGCTAGAGAAAAAATTACAACTGTACTGGAATTAATGGAGGGGCACCAATTCGTAGATGCTAAGCATGGATTCTCAAGCTCTGACAATTCAGGACTCCTTGGTCTGAGGAAGACACCGGATCGTCATCGAAACGCGTAGTCGAGTTTTACTGTCAATTGGAATTCAATAAAGACATGCTTTATTTTATTTTTACGTGCACTTGGCTTATGGCTTATTGCTTGACAGTAGCACTCTACCAATATCCTGGGTTTTACCTAAATTTTCAAGAACTTGAACTGGTGGAGGTGGTGAAAAGTCCTCTTTAAGGACCTCTACATTACATAGAAGCGTATGGAGCCATTATAATTTAGACCACATTGGCCCTTCAAGCGGGCCATACATGGGCAATAAAACCAAGAGAAGAAACCTTCTTTCTTGAAAAGTTTGACTGTGGGCTAGTGGATCACAGGTGGAAAGTTTACAGATGGAAGACTTCTTTCTGTGACGCTGCTCCTTTCTCCATTTTTCAGACTGATTTCCTCCCCGTTTCTCTCATCTCTCCATCGACTTGTGACTGTGCGGTTGACCGTCCATCTCCTCTTTGGAGGAGGTTCTGTGAGTGATAAAAGCCTAGAGGAAATGGAAGAAAGCAATGTAACAAATGGAGAAAGAAGCATTTTTCTTCAATAATATTACAAAGTTTCTTCTATTCACCTGAACTATCCATCTATGGAAGTGATGGATTTATCCAATCCTTCAGCCTACTTTTAAAGTTCACTATTTTCGCCCAACTTGAAGAGTTTTCCGGAGTAGATATATTAGTCCTTCTTTTCTTTCCGTGAGATATTAACAATTATTCATCAAATCTGAGAATAATCTTTTTCGCCTTTTTTCTTCTGTGTAAATTGGCCGTGATTAACATACTTTTGTTCATTTTCCACTAAGTAGTAAATTCTCCTTGAATACGTGTATATAATTTAGCGCTTATATGAATAGATCCATAAACCTATATATCACATTTTTATGCATTTTTGACTCTCATTTCATCTCTTATAATTTGCGAGTTTTAATTTTTTAACAGCAATTTTATCTGGAAATATAATTCACTCTGTAATGTCTGCATCACAGTAATGGCAACCTCTCTGGGTGTTATTTGTGGAGTCGGCACATCCCGAAGTCTGGAGAAAAGATGCTCCTGTATTAGGCTATAAGATCTTTAATCTTACCTGATCCTATGGATCTTTTAGGACAAGTTGCCGATCTTGAGATTTCAGGATAGATTTTAAAATCCGATTTCCGATAATTTTCCAGCCGATCCCGATCGAGAAATTTTCTCGATCGCCAATCTTTCCCGATCCTGATTGCTCAACCCTAGTTACTTTATGTTTATGGAGTAGGGTTGAGATCTTGAGATTTCAGGATCTTTTTTTAAAATCCGATTTCCGATCATTTTCCTGCCGATCCCGATCGTGAAATTTGCTCAATCGCTGATCGGAATCCAATCTTTTCCGATCCCGATCGCTCAACTCTAGTCAATGCTTCTCTATGTGAAAAGTCACTTTTAGGGTTGAGCCGATCTTGAGATTTCAAAATCCGATTTCCGATCATTTTCCAGCCGTTCGCGATTGTGAAATTTGCTCGATTGCCGATTGGGATCAAATCTTTTTCCGATCCCTCATCCCTAGGAGTAACACTATTTCTGCCTATTACGTGACCTGTTTCTTGCATTAACATTTTTCCTGTCTCCAGGCTTCTATTGAGAATTCTCTGTTGTCCCTAAGGTGGTGGGAAAGACCAGTTGCTATAATGTCTCCCATAGACAACATATGGAGAAACCAGGAGCTTTCTCTTCCTAACTCTCTGCAGCAAAGGAGGCCGAGCAACTTGAGGTCAATCATGCGACTCTTGGATCGTCGCATAAAAAACCCTGGAGGAAGTAAGTGATGATAGACTTCCTGGAGAACCCCTTTAAGAAGCTATGGAGAGGGTAGAGAAAGGAGGGACTGAGTAAGAGAGGAGAGTCCAAGCACTGACACAGACAAGCTGCTGGAGCTAACAGTAAGTTTTATATCTCACGCCAGCAGCCTGTTTGTCAGTGCTTGTGACTCTCCTCTCCTCCCTTACCCCGTCCCCCCTTCCCCTACCCTCTCCATAGCTGTAGTTTGAAAGAGTTTGCCAGGGAGTCCATCATCACTTACCTACTCCAAAGTTTTGATTGGAGCCAAACCCAACCTCGATTTGCTCCGCCTCCTCTGCCAGTTTCCTGTCTTATGGGGGCCACCTGAATACAAAATTATAATAGCAATGCCAACCCCCATTATATAGGTAACCATCTGTGAATGTGAGAGAGGAGATGAGGTGGAGCAACTTGGGGGTAGTTTTGATCATGCAAACCCTAGGCTGAATCTGGATTGTTTGCATACAAATCCTCAGATCCACATACAAATCCCTATTCACTCCCTACGCATTTCATCCTCATGTTAGGTACTCAACAGGGGATTTTGGAAGTGGAGTCTAGAACGTTCCGCAATGGTGGACAGAATGATGGGCAGTCCCAGTTATGTCTGACAGATATGTACAGTAAATGATCGCAGAGTGTTGTCTAATTAGATGCTGTCTCCACTTCCTTACCAAAAGGCTTTCAATGGATACTTTTGGGTAGAGTACCTCTTGGTAAGAGTTCGTTGACTGCTAGACTTGCCTCTACAATGCACACACAGACTTTTTTTGACAGACTGAGAAGGGAGCACACCAATGGACTGAAAAGAAGGTCACTTTGATAAATTTCCCTCCATCCGGGCCATTTTCACCCGGCTATTTTGGGCAGTGGATACATCAGGGCTCGTGTACACATCGATCAGGCTCCGCATGGCCCAGACCAGTAGGGAGAATTCTTGGATCATTACATTCACTCACAAAGTTTTATTCTTAGTGTTTTTTTTTTTTTCCCGTCAGTGTCTATAGGGGACATAGGAGCAGTGATGCCCCTCCTCCACCTCCCCCATGGACACCAGTATATAATTCCATAGAGGCTTCCCTATATGTCAGCTTCTTTGAGCAGACGCAATCCGTCTCCATCTTTTGTTGCCACTTTGCTCTTCGGAGGATACACAAGCCTGTTATCCTGAGCCGGCACAAGGATCTCCTCACCCTTGAAAGGAGGCAATGATACAGATTCAATTTGTTTTCTAAACTCCGCTCTTTGCACAGACAGAGCTTCATTATCTTGTATCTCCCACTCATGGAGGTTTGCAATGTATCTGCGGCTCACAGGTAATATTAGGAATCCTAGGCGATGAGAGGGCTTCACATACAAAACTCCTCTTCAGTCTCTCAGCATTTGCATTGCTGTGATAGTCCTATGTCACCTTCAACTAAGATCATATTTTTTTGCTATTTGCTATTATTTTATTACTAGCATATGCCCACGACTTTGTCTGCCGGTTGGTGTTGGTGCTGAGCCGCTTATATGTAGTCAATTGCTGTTGTGGATGATCGGCCTGCTCCTGCGTCTTGGCTCTGCTAATATATGTGCGGCATACTCAGTTGTATGTACATCTCTGCATATGGAGAGCGTACTCAGCTGTGCTACAGCGCTGCCTAAGCTCTGCTACATCTGGCCATTTGGATTATAGGGGTGTTCTTATGTCAGTGTGTGAGCAGCTTTTGTGTTACAACGGGCTGAATGGATGTTACTGAAATGTGCCAAAGTTCGGTCAGCCTGCTCCCACGTCTCTGCTCTGCTACATCGCTGCATAAGCGTAGGATACCCAGCTGTATGTACATGTTTGCATATGGAGAGCCTACTGAGCTGTGCTACAGCGCTGCCTAAGCTCTTCTACATTGGGCAATTGTGATTACAGGGATTTGTTATGTGACTGTCTGAGCAGCTTCTGTGTTACAAAGGGCTGAACGGATGTTGCTGAAATGTGCCAAAGTTCTCCCCCTTCCCCCATCAGAGGCAGAACAACATATTCCCTGTCGTACTCGCTGAAACTCTACACCCGATATACTCCTCTTGCCCACACACATCCTGCATGTTCTGTAGTCTCCTGATCTTCCATGAGACTCCATTTTCTTCAGCTTTCACACTGTCCAGCTTCATCCTATATAGCTCCGCCCACAAAATTGCGTCTAGATCCGCTCACTGCCTAGCATGATCCTATCCTAGAATGGCTCAAGGACCTGTGATGATGTCATCACAGGTCCTTTAGTGTAGTGTGAACCTAAATTCCTTCATTGCGGTCCCGGGATAAAAAGTAGCCTATGTTTTAATTGGGGTTCCTATCTATGTATGTGGCAAATTTCATGCAAATGCGTTCAGCCGTTTTTGCGTGATTGAGGAACAAACCCACAAACATCCAAACTTTGTGCATTTTTAACTTTCCAAATGAAATTGAGTTATGAAGTGTGGTCTATTGGCCAGCAGATGGCACTGCAGTGAAAGAGAGTTGAAGGAAGAGTTTCTATTTACAGCCTGCTGTGATCCCATGTTACCGGTTGCGATACGTTTACAAGTGTAATATTAATCTGTGTCCGTCTGTATTATACAGTATAATATGCAAGATTCTAAGTATACAGCACTGGGTCTGAGCACGGCGAGGGCACTCAGTAATAGCCGTGTCCGATTCCTTGGAACATGCGACTTTAGAACAGTATACGGCACAGAATGTCACTTGATAATATGCGCGGAATGAATCATAAGTTTTAATTGGTGGCCTTGGTTCTCGCTCTCTATTGCTCTGTAAGTAAAACCTCTCCCTACTTGTCTGTAATTTACTGCGCTTGAGTTCTTTATAACGTCTTGGAAAGGAAGTGCAAGGAAGAGCGTTTATTCCGTCAGGGTTACTTCACTTACTCACAGTATGGAGTTCAGTTAATTTCGGCTCTGGCTATTTAGTCACAATTTGCGTGTTTTACCGTCATACCTCCTGCCTGTCTCAATTTGTATTTGGAAAGCTGCCTACAAAGGTTTGCATGCTAAAAAGTGTCTAGAAGTCGCCCGTCTGAACCTTATTCTCCTGCGGCCGTACACACAACTTACAGTTAAAGGTCTGTATGGGTGACACAAATGGCGTCTCGCCCTTAAAGGGGTCCTGTTGCCAGGATTTGGCTGCGGCAGTCCTAGAGCGTTACCTGTCCTATACCCAATATGTCACCCGCTGATATTGTAAAAAGTATTACAACTTCTCTTGTCATTTGGAAGGGTGTTGTGTACTCGTGTGACCTCTGGGCATGACTACGGTGTATACACGTGTGTGTCGTAATACAGCAGTTCAGTGTTATGGCCCTTAGGTTATGCAGGTGTGGACATACCAGGGAAATCCGTGCCGATAAACTAGACCCTGTTGGTTAGCGGACACAGCACATAGTCCAGCAAAACTTTATGGACTTGCAATGATGTTTATGTACCAAGAAAAGTAACTTTAAACCAATAGAAATGTGAGTTTTTACCAGTAGCCGGTGGGAGGTTTTGATGTGGGCAAACGCTTAACCTGGCCATATAGATTAGATCCCTGTTGGCCAGTTTGGATCCTTGTTTACGTACATGTTGCAAACTGACTGCAGAGTTTTCACTTGGACAAAATATAATCCCCCCCCCCCCCCCCTTTTCTATAATGTAACAACTAAATTGCCCCCTGACCCGGGCAGTTTAGTTGTTAATGTTCTTAGTGGGAGTTTTTGCACAAATAATCCCTTGATCAATCGATTGGCCAACCAATCGTGGGGTCCCCGCGCCTCAGTGTCTAATCCTTAAGTGTCCCCATTTACATGCATTAACCAATGTATCAGAGGTGACTCTGCACCCGCAGACACCAGGTCCTGGGTGTGACTGCTACTTTTGCATCCACTCTAGTTACAGCCCAGCACTGAATCCCTTTTACATCTCATCCATATCTACATAAAAGCAGGACAATATAAGACTTCCAGAAGTAAAGGCAGCTGTTGCATCTCCTGTATAATTCATCGCTCCAACAAATCACTCAACAGGAAGTTTTTCCAGGGCTGTTTCCTCCTGCAGATCAATCCAGAGAACACGTTACGGTGCACCTGCTTCACTATGTACGATCACAGAACATAAGATGATGCACGGGGAACTCTCCGGATGAGGGGACTCGTATCATGAGTGGAATAATGTGCTAATAATTAGCATTGCACTTTAGCTCTACAGAAGTTCAGTCTTTAATCATGTTGTTACCTACTTTAATTTGGGCGAGCCATCTGTCTGCAACTTCTTGCTCCTGTTCCCACTGCTGATCTCTTCTTTACGAGCAGCTCCCGATGTGACTGCAGAGATTACAAAGCATAGCCCGAGTCCTCTAATGATGAAGATGTTTCTGTTTGTCATAAAACATGTCAAATTTGTGAAAAGTAGCAAATCTACACTCTGTACCTAAACTCCTGCACTCCGTACCTAAACTCCTGCACTCCGTACCTAAACTCCTGCACTCCGTACCTAAACTCCTGCACTCCGTACCTAAACTCCTGCACTCCGTACCTGAACTCCTGCACTCCGTACCTGAACTCCTGCACTCCTTACCTGAACTCCTGCATTCCATACCTAAACTCCTGCACTCCGTACCTGAACTCCTGCACTCCTTACCTAAACTCCTGCACTCCTTATGTGAACTCCTGCACTCCTTACGTGAACTCCTGCACTCCTTAAGTGAACTCCTGCACTCCGTACCTAAACTCCTGCACTCCGTACCTGAACTCCTGCACTCCGTACCTGAACTCCTGCACTCCTTACCTAAACTCCTGCACTCCTTACGTGAACTCCTGCACTCCTTACGTGAACTCCTGCACTCCTTAAGTGAACTCCTGCACTCCGTACCTAAACTCCTGCACTCCGTACCTAAACTCCTGCACTCCGTACCTAAACTCCTGCACTCCGTACCTAAACTCCTGCACTCCGTACCTAAACTCCTGCACTCCGTACCTGAACTCCTGCACTCCGTACCTGAACTCCTGCACTCCTTACCTGAACTCCTGCATTCCATACCTAAACTCCTGCACTCCGTACCTGAACTCCTGCACTCCTTACCTAAACTCCTGCACTCCTTACGTGAACTCCTGCACTCCTTACGTGAACTCCTGCACTCCTTAAGTGAACTCCTGCACTCCGTACCTAAACTCCTGCACTCCGTACCTAAACTCCTGCACTCCGTACCTGAACTCCTGCACTCCGTACCTGAACTCCTGCACTCCTTACCTAAACTCCTGCACTCCTTACGTGAACTCCTGCACTCCTTACGTGAACTCCTGCACTCCTTAAGTGAACTCCTGCACTCCGTACCTAAACTCCTGCACTCCGTACCTAAACTCCTGCACTCCGTACCTAAACTCCTGCACTCCGTACCTAAACTCCTGCACTCCGTACCTAAACTCCTGCACTCCGTACCTAAACTCCTGCACTCCATACGTGAACTCCTGCACTCCTTACCTAAACTCCTGCACTCCTTACGTGAACTCCTGCACTCCTTACGTGAACTCCTGCACTCCTTAAGTGAACTCCTGCACTCCGTACCTAAACTCCTGCACTCCGTACCTAAACTCCTGCACTCCGTACCTAAACTCCTGCACTCCGTACCTAAACTCCTGCACTCCGTACCTAAACTCCTGCACTCCATACGTGAACTCCTGCACTCCTTACCTGAACTCATGCTCTCCGTACCTGAACTCCTGCACTCCTTACGTGCACTCCTTACCTAAACTCCTGCACTCCATACGTGAACTTCTGCACTCCTTACCTGAACTCCTGCACTCCTTACCTGAACTCCTGCACTCCTTACCTGAACTCCTGCACTCCTTACCTAAACTCCTGCACTCCTTACGTGAACTCCTGCACTCCGTACCTAAGCTCCTGCACTGCTTACGTGAACTCCTGCACTCCGTACCTGAACTCCTGCACTCCGTACCTAAGCTCCTGCACTGCTTACGTGAACTCCTGCACTCCTTACCTGAAGTCTTAGGTTTGGCTCAAAAAGAATCAGCAAAATCTGCAACAAAAAAAATCAGCTTTTCTGCAACGTGGGACCTTAGCCCCAAATGGAGTTTTGATGAGCTCTGCACAGGATAAGCTATCAGTTTCTGATCTCTGGGTCCGACACCCAAACCCTGCACAGATGAGCCTCTAGACGGCTGGAGCTGCTGTCATGGACAGGGAGAGAGTGTACAGGCTTCTCCCAATCACGTAATAGGAAGATAACTTCAGCCTCGTCCACTGTATAGCGGCGGTTCAGGAGTCTTGCATTGCCACTCTTATTACTTGTATAGGAGCAGCTTGCACACCCTGGAGGTTGCTGGAACAAATGATCCGTGCAGGGGCCAGGTTTTGCACCACGCAGATCACATACTGTTGACCATCCGAAAGAGCAGTCCATTTGGGACGGAAAATATATATATTTTTTTATGCGCGCCCCTTTAAGACTTATATTTGCATTAACTTTATGTTTTGTGTTTCTTTAAACTTAAAAATTCATTATTTGCATGAAAACCTTCTCCCGGTGTCCTGGGTATAAATATCATTTGGTCTCTGTTAATTAAATTACACCGTTTACTTTAGTCTCTTGCGGGTTTTTCAATTTCTCTGCGATGTATTGATTAAACCAATATTTAAGTGCTTGTACTTTTGTATAAGGTAATTTTTTATTCTCGTGTGTGACTGTGTCTTAGTCAAGCCAAGTTAGCGGCGTTTACCGGGCTTGTCACTGCGCAGTATAGACGGTGCCAGCTCTGCACTCCCGATGATTTCAGAGCCGGGTCTTGGAGCACCTGCCAAAAAGTGATACCGCCGATAACTTTCTTTTGTTGAGTTTAAAACTTGGCTTCTTTGGGACTTTTTTTTTTTTATTTTTGGGAAAAGCTTTTCACTCGACATTAATTCAGCTTTTCCAGGACACTGAGCGTGGATGAATGAAGGATTGGGGATTTACAACCGAAAATAGGTTTCTCCTGCCTTGTAGAAAGGTGTAAAGAGAAATAGGAGGAAGGGAAGGAAAAGAAAGTGAAGGCAGGGATCTGAGGCCTTACTCACATGTCTGTACGTTACATCATTTATAACCGAAAACCAGGGCGAGCTTAAACAAACATCTTCTCTTATTCTTCCTCTCATCTTCCTCTTCTATTTTCTTCCCCCTCTTCTCTCTTCCTTGTCTTCTTCCCCCTCTTCTCTCTTCCTTGTGTTTTCTCTTCCTTGTCTTCTCTCTTCCTAGTGTTTTCTCTCTTCTTTGTTTTTTCTCTTCCCCCTCTTCTCTCTTCCCCCTCTTCTCTCTTTCCCCCTCTTCTCTCTTCCTTGTATATTCTCTCTTCCTTTTTTCTCTCCTTCCTTGTCTTCTTTCTTCCTGGTCTTCTCTCTTCCTTGTGTCATCTCTCTTCCTTGTGTCATCTCTCTTCCTTGTGTCTTCTCTCTTCCTTGTGTCATCTCTCTTCCTTGTGTCTTCTCTCTTCCTTGTGTCTTCTCTCTTCCTTGTGTCTTCTCTCTTCCTTGTGTCATCTCTCTTCCTTGTGTCATCTCTCTTCCTTGTGTCATCTCTCTTCCTTGTGTCATCTCTCTTCCTTGTGTCATCTCTCTTCCTTGTGTCATCTCTCTTCCTTGTGTCATCTCTCTTCCTTGTGTCATCTCTCTTCCTTGTGTCATCTCTCTTCCTTGTGTCTTCTCTCTTCCTTGTGTCTTCTCTCTTCCTTGTGTCATCTCTCTTCCTTGTGTCATCTCTCTTCCTTGTGTCATTTCTCTTCCTTGTGTCATCTCTCTTCATTGTGTCTTCTCTCTTCCTTGTGTCTTCTCTCTTCCTTGTGTCTTCTCTCTTCATTGTGTCATCTCTCTTCCTTGTGCCTTCTCTCTTCATTGTGTCTTCTCTCTTCATTGTGTCTTCTCTCTTCATTGTGTCTTCTCTCTTCCTTGTGTCTTCTCTCTTCCTTGTGTCTTCTCTCTTCCTTGTGTCTTCTCTCTTCCTTGTGTCTTCTCTCTTCCTTGTGCCTTCTCTCTTCCTTGTGCCTTCTCTCTTCCTTGTGCCTTCTCTCTTCCTTGTGCCTTCTCTCTTCCTTGTGCCTTCTCTCTTCCTTGTGCCTTCTCTCTTCCTTGTGCCTTCTCTCTTCCTTGTGTCTTCTCTATTCCCTGTCTTCTCTCTTCCCTGTCTTCTCTCTTCCCTGTCTTCTCTCTCTTCTCTGTCTTCTCTCTTCCTTGTGTCTTCTCTCCTCTTTGTGTCTTCTCTCTTCCTTGTCTTCTCTCTTCCTTGTCTTCTCTCTTCCTTGTCTTCTCTCTTCCCTGTCTTCTCTCTCTTCTCTGTCTTCTCTCTTCCTTGTGTCTTCTCTCCTCTTTGTGTCTTCTCTCTTCCTTGTCTTCTCTCTTCCTTGTCTTCTCTCTTCCTTGTCTTCTCTCTTCCTTGTCTCCTTTCTTCCTTGTCTCCTTTCTTCCTTGTCTTCTCTCTTCTCTTGTTACCTTTGATTCCCCCCCCCCCTTCCAGGGAATATCAGTACTGAAAATCTCAAAATTACCTGTAAACCCGTTTCATTCTGTCGAGAAACTTCTTTAAAAATAAAAATAAAATCAATTTTCCTTATTGAAGTAAATAAAGGCCAGGTAGGCGATGGCCGGCGCTGTCATACTCCTGTGTGCTGTGGATTTTATGTCTTGTTGATCTAGCAGACTCATTTGTGCTTGACTTTTATTGAGGAATCGGGTGGGTGTTAGCGAGAGTCTTGTTACCGAGAAGAGGCGTATTGTGGAAGGTTATTACATTTATTTAGAAGATTTTTGTTTTTTAATACGGCATTGCAGTTACCGAAAAATGATCTGAGACTGAGGGAAAAGCTGCCAAAGCCTCGTACACGATATACCTGTGTGGGAGGGAAATGTTGACTTTGTTAGATGCAAATTTGCAAAATTAATCCCACATGTTGTGAAGATGTTCTCACCACTTTTGGTGCTTAACGGTCTTGGCACGGACGGTGGCAAACCATTAACAGCACATGTATGTATCATTACAGTCAGGAATTCACATAGATGTGTGAAACTTAGTCATATATCCAATGATGTGGCATCTATAAGCTAATCCGCTGAGACTCTGATCTGTATTACTATACTACGACTCCATGACTCTAACTCCACAGCCTTGCCTGGTTCATTGAAATCTTATTGGAGGGCGATGGTGGGGTGTACACCTGTGAATAGCCTAAATCTCACACCAGGAAGTGCTAACCTAGGACCGCCCACTTGACAGTAGAGAGCCTTATCAGTATATTGGGTTCAATGGTGGAGTCTAGAAAGAAAATTCCATTTGTGCCAGGATTAGCAAAGCAACACCTGAATGATGCAAAGTACTGGAGAGGGTGGAAGGTTCTATTTAAAGGGATACTTCTAATGAGGGGGGGGGGGGGGGGTCCAATAGCACTCCTCTGTTTCCATCGGGGTCTTAGACGTCAAATAGTGTGCAAGATGCATGCTCAGCCCCTTTACCATTCAATGTAAATGATCTTGTAGCTGGGGGGACGAGAATACCTAGTTCTGGAAACCAGTGAAGGTTCCAGCTATGGCAGGGGTAGGGAACCTTTAGCTCTCCAGCTGCTGTGAAACTACAACTCCCATCATGCTCCATTCACTTCCATGGGAGTTCCAAGAAGTATGCATGCTGGGAGTTGTAGTTTTGCAACAGCTGGAGAGCCATACGTTCCCTACCCCTGCTCTAAATGCATTGCCCAATTGGTGTTACCCCTTTTACAGGGGGATTAATCTTTATTTGATTTTTATTTACTGTCCTGATCCTAAAGTAAGAGCCGCCATTCACAATATATTGCGGCTTCCCAGAAACAAAGGCGGGCGCCTTCCAATCTGGTCTTTTGTTCTTAGTAGATGGAATTTATTTCATGAAATATTTCTGAATAAAATGTTTAATTTCTCTGGGAGTCTTTGGCATTCTCCGGCGGCTTGAAAGGCAGGAATCATCCAGGCTTGAGCCTGTGCAGATTGGAGAGGAGATAGTGGGGCTGCTTGTGCATTCTGGAGCAGGCGGCTCTTCATCAGAAAGATTTCTGCCGCTGTCCATAATGAAGCAATTATTATTGGAGCAGAACGCTTCGATAAATACTAATAAATATGTATTATATAGTAGGGAGCTTGTTTTAGCAGAGTTAACCAAGCAGCATGATTGAACGGAGAAGGCTTTTCTTCTTGGAGAGTCTATAAAGTTAGCGGCAGGCTCTGGACAGCCGTATGGAGGATGGCTGACGGCTCGGATATCCTCTTATATCATGACGGAAGACTCCACGATTGTATTGAGAATGCTTTCTGGAGGATACAGCTGTAATAAGTCGAAGAAAAGCGTCTCTAAGATTCATGGTGAGGATGTCAAGATGGGCAATCGCTCGGGGCTCCCATTTTCTGTAATGGAACCTTTCGAAGCAGACTAAACCTGCCACGTATGATCAGTGGTATATGGTGCAGTTATCTGGGATTCGAGCTATAGTATGGGAACTGCATGGCAGTGTTGAGGTCAGGACTATGGAGTTGTACTTGGGACCAGTTTTTTTCCATAATGTAGACTCTTGGGAATTTAGAAAGTCAGGGCAATAAGACAGCCTGCGAATACGATTCTCCCATGCAGTGGTTAAAGGGATCCTAACATTAAAACTCAATTTTTTCTGCCTACCATGTAGGAATAGCCTTGAGAAAGGCTATTCTTCTCTTACCTTTAAATGTCTCTCCGCACCGCCATTCGGCATATAATCCGGTTTTCGTGGGTATGCAAATGAGTTCTCTCACAGCACTGGGGGTGTCCCCAATGCTGCGAGAGAACTCTCCGGCGCCACCTCCATCTTCTTCAGGAATGGGCCTCTGCGTCTTCCTCTAGCAGTGGCTTCAAACTTCTAGGCCTCGGGCCTAGTGCAAAGCCGACTGCGCATGCCCGCGGCACAAGAAAATGGCCACTTAAACAGTATTGAAAGTGTCCATTTTCTTGTGGCCTATGGGCATGTGCAGTCGGCTGCCCGAGCCATAGAAGTTTGAAGCCACCGCCGGAAGAAGACACAAAGAAGACCCGTTCCAGAAGAAGGTGGAGGCGGCGTTGGAGAGTTCTCTTGCAGTAATGGGGACGCCCCCAGTGCTTGTTTGAGTGCTGAGGTCCGCCTCCAACGCTGCGAGAGAACTCATTTACATACCGATGAAAACCGGATTATATACCGAACGGCGGCGCGGAGAAGACATCTAAAGGTAGGAGAAGAATAGCCTTTCTTAAGGCTATTCCTACGTGGTAGGCATAAAAAAATTGAGTTTTAATGATAGGATCCCTTTAAGCCGAAGTCTCCTCTTTTAAAGTCGTGTCTTTCGAGGAATATGCTAATAATACAAGCAATATTTGAAAGAACTTGTATGGAAGTGAAGTAGATGTTTGACCCTCTTTACGGTCTCCGCGTCGCCGTTTATATTTGCATACTCCTCGTCGAGTTGTCCTACTTCCCTCCCACCGTTTATTGTGTTCTACATAAGTAGCAATGCCGGGTAACGTCTCTCGGAGATTAGATCAATGGCTTTCAATAAAAGGGAAGCCTTTTCTCAGAAGCGAATTGTGCTCACAAGTGCAGATTATGTCGCGCACACGGAGACGGCGCCTTTTAATTTTATATGTTTATTTTGGGGTTTTCTATTCCGCGATTTTTAAAGCAATTATTTAAGTGGTGAAACCAACAGAATGGAGAATAATGGCTGATTGATATGAAAGTCACATCTGGATGCAAACCCTTCCCGCGGCCCCCTCCCACCCCCTTACTGCCTTTATACGTCTGTTTTCCTTTTATTAATTATCAGAGCTTTCTGAGCCTAATGAGAGAAAAAAGTTGATATTTCAAGCACTGCGGAGATTTCATTAAAACCGACTGCCAGCATTGATTAATAATTTCTTCTGCTTGTCGTTGCCGAGGCCCAGGAGGGGAGATGGGAAGAAGAGGGGTTTGCAGACAAGTCCCCCAGAAGAATGAGCCCAGTGTTACCCTGGAAGATGGGAGATGGGGTGTCGTTAAAGGGGGTCCTCCATATTGAAAATTTGTTTTAGCCCTCCTTATACTGACCATTTGTAATGATCAGGTATCACCCTTCCCTAAAATATCTCTGTATGGTCAATGATCATGGATTTGCCAACTCAGCCTTTCCCAAAAGGTAATGGCATTGCTAGTTAAAAGGATTCTACCATTAAAATTTATTTTTTTCTCGTTGACACGTAGGAATAGCTTTAAGAAAGGCTGTTCTCCTACCTTTAGATGTCTTCTCCGGGCCGCCGTTCGGTATAAATCCCAGTTTTCGTTGGTATGCAAATGAGTTCTCTCGCAGCACTGGGGGCGGGTCCCAACACTCAAACAGCACTGGGGGCGGGTCCCAGCGCTCAAACAGCACTAGGGGCATCCCCAATGCTGCAAGAGAACTCTCCAGCGCCACTACCATCTTCTTCAGGAAAGGCTTCTTCACGCGTCTTCTTCCGGTGCGGGCAGTCAAACTTCTAGTCCTCGGGCAGAGCCGACTGCACGTGTCCGTGGCCACAAGAAAAATGGCCGCTTACACAGTAAGAGCCCATTTTCTTGTGGCGTGTGGGCATGCGCTGTCGGCTCTGCCCTAGGCCCGAAGCCTAAAAGTTTGACCGCCTGTGCCGGAAGAAGACGCATGAAGAGGCCGTTCCTGAAGAAGATGGAGGCGGCGCTGGAGAGTTCTCTCGCAGCATTGGGGACGCCCTTAGTGCTGCGAGAGAACTCATTTGCATACCAACGAAAACCGGAATTTATACCAAACGGCGGCGCGGAGAAGACATCTAAAGGTAGGAGAAGATTAGGCTTTCTTAAGCTTATTCCTACGTGTCTACGAGAAAAAAATTGATTTTAATGGTAGAATCCCTTTAATCAATTTCCTGATACTCAGCAGGTAACTGAAACAAACTGCCTATAATCCTCTCTGGTTCACATAGTTCACCCAAAGGTATTCACTAGTGCACGCTGCAAGGCAGGATGAACTTGGATGATCGGAATCCAGAACATGGTGTTGGAAAATAAGTAAACTGGCTGGCTAAGGAGCAATCCCAAAACCTAATGGTGGACAGAGAGAGTATCAATAAGCAAGGGACAAAAAGCAGCAGAGTACAAGAATAGCCAAAGTGAAAGCAGTGGGATATCAGAAGTTTGGACTATAATGGAGTCCACAGATCAAGCCACATCAGCAAGTGAGGGAATAACTAAAAGGGCGCAATCCAAAAACCGAGGAATCAACAGAAAGCAGGGAAGGTGCTGGGAGTAACTTCAGAGAACACAGAGACTAGAAAACTAATGTAATCACAGGCTGTTAACCAGGTGTAACTACTCTGCCCCAACCCTTCATCTGTTCGTAAAATACAACCCTGGTTGGCTCTACAACTCGACCCCTGTCTGAACTGACCCTAGGAACTGTTGTTTACATGGTATTCCCAACCTGCAAGCCCTAGCAGCATCAAAACAAAGGTGCAGCACAGGGGCAACAAAGGAAATACGAAGAATCCTACTTCAGCTATGGTAGTTATCACCTAGTGACGAATTTATTGCATTCAGTGTAAGCTGGGAAGCCCCTTTAAGCTTTTTACACCTTAGCTGGATGTATTTTGGAATAGAGACACTTTTGGACACCAGAATCTGCCGTACCGAGGACCCCGGTCAGTGACTATCGGTGCTTATAATTCCGGACTGTAACTTTTCTTTGCCTCCTATAGATTGTGATTTTCCATCCCTTTGAAATAAACAAACCAAAAATCCATTACGAGAAGCAGATTGCGCTGTCCCGCCGCCATACGGGCTAATGACAAAACAATTCTTTTGTGTCTTTTTTTTTTTTTTTTTTTCACCCACCTCTTTATTTTGTCTTCGTCCCCCTCCTCTGCCGTGAATACAGAGCAGTGGACTGAATGAAGCGCGATGCCGGTGAATGGAGGCACTTTGGAGATTTATTGATCAATAAAGCAGGCAATTACAGCTTGTTTAGAGGACTGGGTAGAGCGAGGCCCCTCTTCTTGTCCCTCAGAGCAGCATTGAGCTTCCAATAATGATAACCCTCGTATCTCGCTTGAAACCATAAAAGTCAATAGCAAGATATAGGATTTCAATAAAATTATGACACTAGATAAACTTTACCCCAGGAACAGATTCTCACCAGGGATCGCGCCAAGCTTCACTTAGATTTGTAACTTTAATTTTTCCCTTATTGATTTTGCACGCTTTTCTCCGCTTTGCTGCTAATTAGCCGGATTCTTTAAGCAAAGGAAAGGGAGTCGTGTGTCTCCGAAAGACACTTACACAACAATTAAATACCCCATTGAAGAGCACTCCAGCAGCTGTATATTACCGCAGACCGGCCCACGGAGCGGGAGATGAGATTTCCCTTTGTGGTTGCGTTTCAGGCACATTTTCAAGTGGTTTGATTATTTAGATTGGGCAGAGTGTAACCTTTAATATGGCGTTGGCCTACAGATAATCCCAGGGCTCCCCTTAAAGGCAAAGCGTGTCTAGTTTTTTCCGCTTATGTACTACGAGGAGCGTAATTGAAGTAGCTCAGCAGGAAGTTATATGCAGAGCTGTGCATGGAGTCTAAGAAAAATAATAATTGGAAATAAACAAAAATATTCAGATTTTGGGTGCAAATACAGTTTTTTGCAGGTGGGTTTTGAGGAAGTAGCAGATTTTTTTTCCCCTCCAGTATCATGATCCATTTTCAGGCAGGTTCCGCCTTGCAGAATGAAAATAAGGCAGGAACCCCCCCCCCCCCAAAAAAAAAAAACCTGCAAGAAACGCTAGTGTTTTTTTTCTGACTCCCGTTCATTTTAAGGGCTAGTTCACACGGTCACAGAGGGGGCGGATTATGGCGCGTAATCCATGTCATAATCTGTCCCCTCACAATGGTGGTCTATGTAGACCGCCAGGCTACTTTTTTCCGTGAGCGGCAACATGCGAGCTGCCCTTTCTTCAGGCGGATTCCGCGACTCGTTGAGCCACGGCGTTCTCCTCGCAACAGCAACCTCCGGAGTCAGCCCATTCATTTGAGCCTACTCTGAAGGGGGAAGCCATGACTGTCGGAAGCCGCAACAGTCATGGCAGACGGGTTTTGACCTGAGAGTGACGCAGCTCCCCACCTCACTCTCGGTGCCAAAATCCGCCTTAAGCCCCCCGTGTGAACTTAGCCTTAAGGGTGTCTACAAGGCAGAATCCCGACCTGCGCACAAATCCTAAACGCGTCTTTTGTCCTCTACCTGAAAAAGTCAGCTATAAGAAAAAATTTGCTCATGGCTCCCATTAAATTGAAAGCAAGAGTTGGAAACCATTTTTTGAAAAAATACACTTGTGTGAATAGAGATGGGCGAACCTTCCAAGATTCATTTTGGGTCCAACACGTTCAGATAGAACCAGAAGTGAAATTATTATATTCTCAGATCTCTTCACACCCCAGAATATAAGAGGTGGAGCCCAGGGAGGTGTAAAAAAAATGAAAAACATTTATATCAGATGCTGCATAGAGGCCCAATAGAGTTAATAGTAGGGGAGTATAAATGTTTTTGGCTTTTTATATTATGTTTTGGGATCTATTATTCCAGTCTTGTGACTCCCAAACTGATAAAATATCAAGATCTTTAGAAATTCTTCCAGCTTCGCATCATGATGGTCCCATACGGAACAGAACTTTTCTATAGTCAGTCACTTGTCCGTATATTCAGAATTTTTGACCCCATTGGAATTGTGTTTGTGACCTGTCCATTACCGGAGTCTTGTCACATAAGCATGCAGATTACATGTGTGAGATAATGGGTTTTTCCATTACAGGTTTAGTCTTCTCCAGCTCATCTGTATATAGTAACCCTCCGGCACATTACAGCCCTGTATTCTCTATAGGCTGATCCCCCTCCCCACTCCCACTCCAAAGCCACTTCAATTAAAATACATCTCTGATTCCCGCTCCCTCTCTCATTACACGCTGCCCCCTTCGCTCCCGTTCGTGCTTGCTCATTTTTTGACTTTCCTTGGCTTTCTCCATCTCTTCCTTAATATTGTTCTTCGCATTGTCCTTCACGCTGGGCCTTAAGTGTCACTAGTGATTATTAGATGACTCGATGACCTCAGTAGCGTAAGACAATGTCGTAGAGCAGAGGCCCCGCATGCCTGGAAAGGCAATGGTCAGAGAGGCTCGGTTTTTGGAATTATGGGGATTGTAGTCATATTTTATTAGAATTTAGATTTTTTTTTTCTGCAAATTTTTTAAAATTTTTATTACAATATCCCAATAATCTGGTCTAAAAGTCTCTCACTTCTGCCAAGTCAGTTTTCCCGAGGCTGTGCTGATGAGATCCAATCAGATGGAAATGGCGCTGTCCACAGTTGGGATGATACTGAGTTGGCAAAATCCCACATCATTGCAATAAAGGCTCGTTGGAAAGTCGGGCATGATGTTCAAGGAAGCTTCCCATAGAGGGCAGTGTTTCCCTATTTACATCCTGGGAAACATATTTGCATATTCTTCCCATAATCCCGACACAGTGGAGCGAAAAGGACTTTGTAAGACTCCATACTCCTACAAGATGGTCTCTCCCTAAGGAGTGACAATATCCCTATAATCTATTTTACTAGTAAAAGTCTGGCACTGATCACTGTGTGGTAGTTCTGTGACCCCACCCCCTCCCCCCCAAATTGGTAACACCCAAGAGGAACCGTGCAGCACATAGTTATAAGAGAAGATTCTCTAGGATGATACAAATATTTGCTAAAATGGACATGGCGGGAGTGATGATGATTAGAGATGAGCGAGTACTATTCGAAACGGCCGTTTCGAATAGCACGCACCCATAGGAATAATTGGAAGCGGCCAGCACGCAGACTTTGCTGCCGGACGGCCGCTTAACACCCTGCGTGCCGGCTGAGTCCATTCATTCCTATGGGTGCATGCTATTCGAAACGGGAGTTTCGATTAGTACTTGCTCATCTCTAATGATGATGAATCCTCTTTATAGAGATCCTTTCACCATCTGAACCTAAAAGCGACAATTTATAACTTTTCCTTCACCCCTATCATTGGCGAGCAATTCAATACCATTAATTTCAGCATTCAGTATGCTAATTAGGCTCTCTACTGTCAGGTGGGCGGACCTAGGTTGGTGCAAATGGGCTGTTCTGTGGGCAGATGTGTCATCCTTAGGGTAAGTTCACATGGAGTCTTTTGGTCCGGAAACTGAGGCAGTGGCCGCCTCAGGTTCCGGACCAAAGTACAGGTAGCTGCGACTGGATGCCGGTGCAGTGCACTCCGCTCCGGATTAGGTCCAAATGAATGGGCCTGGTCGGGAGGGAGTGTCTTCAGTGTCTTCACCTGAAAGTATGAGCATCTCGCTTCTTTCTTCGTTTGTTCCGGCTCTCATTGATTTAGATGTGAGCCATCTTTATACCCAGCTTTTTGAGGCGGATACGGCCCTCGTGACTAGATTTACCCAGAGTTCATGCAGTAGACGATGTGAGAACTTTTATGATAGAATTTTAGATAGAAACACTTTTGTAATATCTTTCGAGTAGATCCAGGTGCCGGAGTAATTACTGTCCCTAATGATGATTTGTCTCCCAAATTAGTCTCATAAACGTTATCACCAGCGTTCGCCGCCAATAATAACCTTTTATTCACCCCTAAGCTTCTATGTGCCCACTAGTATCTATTCTCAGAGATGCATAATAGGCCTAATGAAGTTGCTATCTCCACTCACTTCTTTGATTCACATCCAATTCGGAATGTTAAAGGCATGTGTCATCAGAAATTACCTTTTGCCTACAGCAAGTTTTTATGTTAAGCATATATTTATTATATCAGCTTTTTTTTCCCTTCATTTTTACACGTCCTACATTACAACTACCTGGCTAAAACATAAAACTGAAATCTTGCAATTTTCAATCTGTCTACTGAGCCTCAAAATAGGCTGAGACTTCCTGGTCTGTAGAGATCACTTTTATAGGAGTCATCTCATTATCATCTTAGACAGGACTGCAATGGTAGTTAACGCACACACACGCCTATCTATCTATCTATCTATCTATCTATCTATCTATCTATCATCATCTATGTACTATCTATCTTATCCTATCCTACTAATATTATCCTATCCTATTCCTAGATGTTTGTTACTCAGTCACGCAAAAACGACTGAACGGATTAGGATGAAATTTGGCACATAGAGTGTTTGTAACCTGGATTAACACAGCGGCTACTTTTTATCTCAGTAAATGACATGGTTTGACAATTATTATGAATTTATGTTCACATACTATATTACACTGCTCTTGCCAGCAGCTTATCTCAACTAATTGCAGTTTGCTGATAAAGCCAGGTCTGTTATCTTTCTATGTAAACACACAGATAACACAGAGTCCATTGTGTACAAGCATGTGCATATTATCTGATTTGCTCCAAACTCCTATTATTATCTGATGTGCTGTCAAACTCCTTTAATCCAAATTTGCAATTTGCCAATTTTAAACATGCCGGCAAAAAGAAATCTAATTTGTAGCAAAATTCTAAAACAACGAGAGCTGCGAAGGAGGCCAGAGGCTTCTTCTCAAGCTGAGCTCAGGAGGATTGAGCAAGCTAGGCGTCAAGTGGCTCTTAGAGCAGCTGAAACGCTGGAGCAGGTGCATCATCAATGCTAACAACACGCTTATTAAACCCAAAGCAATCTCAATACCAGATAAAGAACAAAGATACCCACAAAAACTCAAAACACCAACTAAGTATCAATGTTTAAATAACACAAAATTTTTTTCTGGTTTTAAATCTAATTTTATTATTACAAAATTTTTTTATTATTATTATATGGCGTCCCAACGAGCTGCTGAGATGCTGGAACCATCACAGGCACGGTGCAAGGAACAAGTTCAATAGCAGGACAGCTTGAGAGCTGCCGAAACGCCAGAGTTGGCGAATCATTGACTATATATTTAATCTCACACAGGCTCAACATTTATATTAGGGGATGGTCACAGTTCCTACTCTTCATAGAGCAGAGGGGAGAGGCTCCTGCTGCAGCCATTTGTACTATTGATGAGCTTTGAAGAGTCACTGAAGAGCTTTAATGTATATGTCTCTTAGCTTTAATTTTTTATAGTAGACTAAATCTGAACAAACAGGAACAGATTTATGGCGGGAATGTTGAGTTATCTTTTATTTTTTTATGCATGATTAGAGTTATATAGTTATGTATACGGGTGACGCATCTCCTTTAATATTTAATTTTATTTTAATATTTAATTTTTAATATCATACTGGTTTCCTGTTAGTTGCCATGCTTCAGAAGGTCATGTATACCTGTGGCCCCTGCTGGATCAGTGTGAGTACACTGAATTCGGCACATATCGTATATACTCGAGTATATGCCGACCACCCCTAATTTTACCACAAAAAACTGGGAAAACTTATTGACTCGAGTATAAGCTGAGGGGGGGAAATGCAGCAGCTACTGGAAAATTTCAAAAATTGAAATGGACGTAGTTTTTGGATGCAGTAGTTTCTGGCTGCTGGGGAAGGGGAGGGGGGTGTTTTGGTTGTCTGTCTGCCCCTTCCCTGAGCTTGAGGACTGGGGTTTATTTCCCCCACTTGGAATTCAGCCTGGCTGAATATAGGGGATCTGCAGATCCCCTATATTCAGTAGACGGTGCACTTATAGACACAGGGATACCTAATGTGTATAATGTGTTTCATAGTAATTTTCTACTTTCCTATGTATTCTAGGGAAAGGAGGGATTTACAACTTTTATTTATTTTATTTTTTTAAAGCTGCTTCCCCCCCCCCCACTATTTTATGGGAGATACTATATATTGCTATTGTGGCTGGTCATAGACACCCCCCCCCCCCACACACACACACACAAAAAAATAATAAATAAACAAAAAAAATTCTTGACTCGAGTATAAGCCAAGGGGGGCTTTTTCAGCACAAAAACTGTGCTGAAAAATACGGCTTATACTCAAGTATATACGGTAGATAGTTCGTAACCTGGATTAACACATCGGCTACCTTTTATCCCGGTAAATGACATGGCTTCACTACTGTTAGGAATTTAAGTTCATATATTATATTACATTGCTCTTGCCAGCAGGACAATCAGCTAATTGGAGTTTGCTGATAAAGCCAGGTCTGTTATTTCTATATGTGAACACACAGATAACCCTCTGTACATTGTGTACAAACATCTGCATATTATCTGATTTGCTCCACATTGGCAGTTTGCTACTTTTAAACATGTCGGGGGAAAAAGAAAATCTAATTTGTTGCAAAATTCTAAATCCACGAGAGCTATGAAGGAAGCCAGAAGTCACAGAGATCTCCTCAAACGGAGCTCAGGGGGATCATCGGCGCCAACAACACGCTCATTATATGATGTCCCAGCGAGCTGCTGAGATGCCGGAACTATCACAGGAACAGTGCGAGGAACAAGGTTAGCGGCAGGACGGCTTGAGAGCTGACGAAACGCTGGAGCAGGCGAAACATCAATGGTATCAATTTGCTGAGTATAGGCGGATCATCAATGCCAACAACATGCAGACGAAGTCGTGGGCAGAGGCTAGTGTATATATGTGTGTGTATGTGTATATATATGAATATGAATGTGTAGTAAATGTGTAGTAGATGAATTTTAACCAATTTCTCATTGCAATGCAAACTACGCCCACTTTTTATGCGAAATTGGAAATACTACCGTGCAAATATGTCAGAGAATTGATGAATATGGAGAGAGTGCACGAAAATTACTTTTTAAATTTTTTTTTTTTTAACAATTTGAGGAATATTCTCCTGTTTTTTATAGTTTGATTTTTTTTTTTTTTTTAATAAACAGAGTGTTATTAAAACTAGGACTGATCTCCGGAGGAGCAGAATTCGCGACCTTGGCCCTGTGGCAGTATATCGTGAATATATGTCATCGCCACCTAGGAACATTCTTCTTCCTGCTACGCCCCGTGTTTGAATGATGGCAGTCCACTTTGTACATTCAGTTTATTTCTATGATGAATTTTCCTTCTCGCCGTTCCCTCTGCCTTGAAGGGGCATTTTTACCGCACAGTAAACAATAACTATTTCTTTTATAGGGACTTGAGACAGCAATAACTAAGAATAAGACTCGGACTAGCTGAGAGCCTCAGGATCTAGGAGATCGGACTCCGCGCTCGGGTCAAGCTTTGTGTAAATGTGACCGCTTGACCCCTGTAGAACAGTAGGGACAATGCCGGCAATGGGGCTGGTGGTTATGAGCATCGCAGGCCATTGACTTTTTACTACAGGCCATGTTCTGTGCACGGCTTGTTAACTTCTGCTCCAATCTCCAAAGTGTCCATTTTCCTTGCCCTTGTTATAAATTATTGGGCAATTACTGCCTGTGTAGCATATAGTAGATGCCGGGGACTGGTGCGGGGATGGCAGTGGGGTCACGTGGATAGTTCTGCTGAGTTTCCCTTACCAGTGGCCTCAGTTTTAAAGGGCAAGTCCATCTGCTGTTCTCCTTGGAGGGTCTTGGTTTATGTGAAATAAATTACAGGGGGCAACACGGTGGTTAGAACTGCAGCCTTGCAGCACTGGTGTCCTGGTTTCGAATCTGGCCAGGAACAACTGTGCAGGCTGTGTGAGCTTAGTCCTCATTTACTAAGTGATTTCCATGGGTCCAGGTGTGGGCAGACGGACCATGCTTTTTTTTTCAAACTCAAAAAATTTTTATTGAGAATTTTCACAAGGAGAAAAGAAAAAACAACCACAAGCTACCGGGCGAACAAACGCCCTGCGAGCAGAAAAGCACACAGTGCAACACAAGATTTAAGCACAGAAAAATAAAAAACAACATAGAAAAAACAATAAGAAGCTTTCAGGAAGACCCGGAAGATCCGGAATAAGGGAGTCGAAAAGCGACAAAGAAGCGAGGGAGGAAAAGAGGAAAGGAGGGGGAAAGAGAAAAAGAGGAAAAAAAAAAGAAAAGGGAGGGGGAGGATGGGAAAAGGGACTTAACAAAGGGGGGAACAGGGTAAGGACGAGTGTGAGCAGTCAGGAAACCAGAAAGAGCACCTCCATTGTCAGGTCAGCCATATCACAGCTAGAGGAAAGGTCTCGGTTGCGACCAGCATCCAGATACCTGAGACGGACAAAAAGAGTATCAATCAGAGGGGTCAGAGCCCAGGAGCGTCCGGTACTCTGCAGACTGTTGAAACACGAACCAGTAGAACCAGGTTCTGGTGTACGCTTCAGTCGTGCCATGCAGGAAAGACGTGAGATTTTCCATGCGCATTATCTCGTTGACCTTCGAAATCCAGAGGGAGAGAGGAGGAGGATCTACTCGCTTCCAAAAATGTGGGATGCAAGCCCGGGCTGCGAGGATTAGGAATCTGAGCAGGGAACGCTTAAAGACTTTTACGGAAGACTCACAATGATTAAGGAGGAACAGGGCAGGGCCCAAATGGTGAGAAGTTTCAGTAAGCTGGAGGATAATCCGCTTGACCCCTTCCCAGAAGGACGACAAGACAGGACAGGACCAAAAAACGTGTAACATGGTGCCGACCCCCTCACCACAGCGCCAACATAGCGGAGAGACCTGAGGAAACATAGCATGGAGTCTCGTAGGGACCCTATACCAACGGGATAAGATTTTATAGCTGGCCTCCTGGTAGCGAGAGCTGATGGAAGCAGTATGAGAAAGGCGAAAAATACGCCTACGCTGTTCCCGAGAGAGGGAAAGGGACAGATCAGATTCCCACTTCAGTAAGAATGGCGGAACCAAGTCCTCCGGAGGTTCTACCAGGATTTGGTAAGTGAGTGAGAGGGAGTGGCGAAGGGGGCCAGCGCCAACACAAATCTTCTCCAAGGGAGTAGGTTCGACACGGAACTCTGCAGGAGCAGGGAGAGAGTGTAAAAAGTGACGAAGTTGCATCTCCCGCCAAGCATCCAAAGGTGGCAGCTCAGGAGGAGCCTGAGCGCTCAGAAGTGTACGGACCATGCTTGAAAACTCAGCACATGTCCTATTCTTGTTCAGTTTTGTGGCCGTGCTTGCAACCCCCGGGGTCGCGGAAGCACGGCGGGTACACTGTCAGCGCACGGATGACACCCATGTCATTCAATCACGTCGTGTGCATGACCCCTAAGTGAAATATTTGCATTTGCAAATGAGCCATATAACCTACGGCTGAATAAGAAACCTGGTGCAGACCTGTCGAAAAGTTTCACACCACCTCCGGGCAATATGGTGGCTCAGTGGTTAGCATTGCAGCCTTGCAAGTTTTGGACCCAGACAGATCACATGCTGTACTGTTGTCATCACTACGAATATATTATTTGAGGTCGGACCCCCCCTTTAAACATACAGTTTAGAGGTCTTGTATTATGTGATCAGATTTCCAGGGCGCTCCGATCCTTCCCTGATCTTCGAGTCCCGTCAGAACTTTGTGACATGTAAATGCTCACGATTTGCTTTCAGAAGCAGCGTCTCTTTATTATTTTACCTCGTACCCGCCGCGGAGATGACAGTCTATCTTGTATTATTAACCAGGACAGTCTCCTCTTTGCTGCCGATTGCATCTGCTTCATGATCCCCCTTGGCTGTGAAAAAAAAAAAAAAGTCCCTGATAAATGATGGAGTGAAATCCAGCGGGGCCCGGGCGATGTATCGGGGAGGGGAACACAATGCCTCCAAAGTGTAAACAAGTTTGATAATGTCACTTATCTGACAGCTTCCTCCGAGCTTAGATCATCCAAGTCATCGCTAACCACAGACAGGCCGAAGCCTTCTCTTGGCAGCCGCTCCGACTTGGCAGCTCGTTGAAAATTCCTTCAACCTTGTTGATGCAGCAGAACCTGTGCAACGTGCCGGGATTTTTTTTCTTTCCTCTTTTTGTAGTAGGAAAGCTAAGCGTCCCATTCATCATGATGATAACTTATTTGGACTCCAGCTGTAGGCTCCTTCCATCCAGCGTTCTGCTAAGATGGTTGATAAGGTCTCGGTGTCACGGCGGCTCTAAGTCGCCGCGCAGGTGCCCGTTTTTCAAAGATTACGTTGCGGAAATCTCATTTGGCAGCGGCCATGATGCAGTGCAGATTAAAAGGAATGCAGGAGACGTTTGGTGGAATTCCAGATCCGCAGCTTTAGCGAATGACAGATTGTAAAGCTAAGTAACGGTAAAATGTTAGTAGGACTCATTTGTTAAATAGGCCCAATCGCGAGCTAATCTATTGCCAGCGTGATATTCGGGAGCTGTAAAACAGGCCGTGTCTGGAGAGAGGCCAGGAAGGATCTCATAATGTAGGACAAGGGCTGCAGGAATAATCGCTCCTGCGCCTACGTTCTCCGGGCTCAGTCCAAGCAGCAACAATACTCAGCGCATTGTGTCTGGGCTAAATCGAAGTGACAGTCTGCGCCGGGCCTGGCAATATCAATGTGTAATATCTGACAATGCAGATTTAAGTGGCTCGGGGAGGGGGCCGTATTGACTGGATATAGTGAGGCAGGAGGCTCTGGTCTCCAAGATGGCCCTGATAAACTTTGCAAAATCGTAGCAAGGTGTCAGTTCTGCAAGGCCGAGAGGGACTTTTCTCGAGTGAGGGGCTGAGCCACCCTGACCCTTCGTTCACATCTGAGATTTGTATTCTGTCCGGGGAAGCCCACATGACCAAATGCATTTGCAAGCGGTGTGCAGTAACAGCACACGGATCCCATAGACTATAATGGGGTCCGTGTGCTTGCCACGCGCTGCCCACACGAATCACAATCTACTTTCCTGTCCGCATTTTCTGTGCAGAGATCTGGCAGCAAGTACCCCAAAAAAGTTAAATCAAGGAAGGATGCTGTATTTTCTTATAGCCATTGCTTTCCCCCCCTCTATAGAAGTCATCTCGTCGTGACCTCATCTAGTCAATCAATCTCTTGTAATTCCTCAACATAAAGCTTTTCCACCAATTAAATAAAACAAAATACTGCAATGTACTATCAGAGCTGCATCATACTGCTCTCTGTGTCAGTCTGTTCTGCATTTCTTGCATTTTGTTCAAAAACCTTAACAGCAATTAATTGACTGTACACTGTATAAATCATCTTCTTTGTACGTTTGATGATATATTTCATGTGTTATCTCTTCTTCTTTTGCATGGTCTTTTCTACAGGAACGGGATGGATTGAAGGCCGTTCTGCAATCCTATGAAAGTGAGCTTAGCCCCTCCGGGCGCACCCCACAGATTAGTCGCCGACTTCGCGAGGCCGAAGAGAATCTGCAGAGAGTTCATGGACACATTGCGGAGATGGAGGTAAGTGCTGCTATGTGGCAGTGGTGCAGGGGCGGCCATGGTGCGGGCTGATCACTGCAGTCATGTTTGGACCTCCACCCGGTGGGCCGCGGTCTCTCACACTCGCCCCTTGTACTGCAGTTCTTTAGCAGTCGCACACGTGTAGTTACATCAGTCTTACGATAACACTCTAAATTGTCAATGTTAAGTCGTCATATCCTCAATGAGCCATGGACGCAGGGGCGTAACGGGAATTATGGGCCCCGTTCGCCAGTGAGAGCACCGACCTATAACTACACAATCCTGCTATTTTCACCCTGGCCACTAAGCCTAATAATATTGTTTCCAGTTTTAGCAGTCACTGCATTGACATCACTGTCAGGATTCCAATATAAGATAACACCTCTATAGATAACACCACTGATCCATCTTTGTATCCACTACTGACAATAGATGTCACAGCTTAGCTCCTCCCCCTCCCTGTACTGAGCATGTCTAGAAAACTCTCCCATAGACCTCAACGCGTCAGCTCCAGACTACTCCGACCTATGACCATGACTGTGCTGTAAAGCAGATCACTGAATGCTGTTAAAGGGGCTGAGAAAATGCTCGGACAAGATGGCCGCCCCCTAAATCCTGTAAAGAAAATAAAATGAAAAAATAAATCTATAAACAGGAAATAAAACAGGTTAGAGAAATGGGATATATCTCACGGATTGGTAATTCCCTTTAATTCAGAATCTTATCTATATAGGACTGACTCGATGGTATACTTCTCCACCACTAGGGGGAGCTCACTGCATCTCGATTTATACATTATGTAACAATTTTATTTTACTATTGAACCCTATTAGAATGTTACTAGAATGTAATTAGAATTACTATGTACATCTGTATGCAGAGAGCTCCCCCTAGTGGCGGCAGCATGTAGTGTAATGAGTGCTGCTCTCAATGCCGAGCCTCCCTAGCACACACTAGTCATTTTGCACAGCGTCATCTCCGTTCTATTACAATAATAATATTTGTCTCCATAATGAAGGGAAAAACTCGGGGAAAGTCGCTGACACATTCCATAGTTTCCAGGATTTTTTTTTCGTGTTTCGGCTTGACGGCGATCACCATATGTAGTCTAATCAGTTCATTACGAAGCTGACAATTTTGGCACATCACTGCCCATATGTTCGCGCTTTGTTTGCCAGATAGACCAAGGGCTAAAATGGAAACCTGTTAACTCCTTGACCAATAATTATCACCTTATCCGAAAAGCAGTCATTCTGCCGGGCAGCCATATTCATCTTGTTTGCACGGATAAGTGTCGAGATGCAGCTATTTACTGAATACATCTTGGACAAGGGCACGCGTGCCACGGAGGCCATATGTGCAGCTGCTAGAGGGCTCGCGGAGAGCGGGGGCATCAGCTGCACTTGTCAACAGTCTTATAAATGTTGTCTTGTACTGAAATGATGGAATGCAAATTAGCTCCATGTTTCAAGGCTCTTTCAGGGGTAGCTACCTATAGGTGGCACTAGAGGGATGGGTTGTTTACTCCTGCAGGGAAGCTAATTTGCATACTATTTCCCAGGGAGCATTGCCTGTAAGAGTATGTTCATACGCTGTAAAATCACCTTCATATCCCGTCCCCGTATATTCCATGGGTGGCAGAGGCTGATGCAGGATGCTGAAGAAATAAGCTTTCTGCTGAATCCTGCTGCAGATTTCAGGGCTGATTTAACCGCAGAGCCCGCGGCGCGAGACTTCTAGCAAGTCAGAGATTTAGCCATTTATCAGAGACAAATCCGTGAGTGAAAGTGGAGAGGAATTTGAGGTATCAGGGCTTTCAGGGCCTCCAGCCTGGCGGTTTCGATCGAAATCTGGCGCATGCGCAGTAGCACTCCCTCCCGCGCCATTTTTGTGCAGAGAACATTGCATAGTTCTCAGGGGAACTGAGCAGTTATCTATACAAAAATGGCGCGGGAGCATGCTCATTAGCACTATGGAAGGAGAGCTACTGCGCATGCGCAAGATTTTGATCAACACCGCCAGGCTGGAGGCGGTGAATTGCATGGAGTAGGTTGTGAACAATCTATGACGCGGAGGGTGCACGGAATGCCCACCGTGCATGGTAGGACTGATTTACATATTCATTTTACGGTAATTCAGAAAAACGGGGGGAGGGGGGGGATTCAGAAACAATTAGCAGCACCTAAATACCTCCATGCAACATTAGACGAGGGCTTACAAGGTGGTTTGAGGGTGCGGGCAAGTGCAACACAAAGTCGCTATCAAATTGAGTAACTGTCGCTGCAAGACTCCATTCACTTACATAAGTAAAGGAGTCACAAGGCTACAAAGCAATCTTTGTTGAGGTGAATAAAGGCCTGTACCGCCTGTACCTCACCAGCGCCTCCCCATCCAGTCGAGCCCTTTTTGGTGGCCATTCTCCCAAACACTGGAAAGAGTAGATTGCATCCAAGGGAATCGCAGTGTCTCCTTTTTCAGCATGAGGGGTTATGGTGGTATTAACAAACCCCTATAGGGGGCGCCATTATAATTTTTGAGGTCCCCTCCACTGTGTCCTTGTTTTTCCTATTACCGAGTTATTCATCAGTGGCCACGACACCTTGCATTTTTGCCTCGATCTCGCAGTGCGGCGTCTTTCTCTTCGTTTTTGATCCTGCTCTTGTTTTTGCGGCTGCCTTTCCCAGCATATGGTCTTGTCTATCAGCGCCGCCTCTATGGGACTTCAGTCCTATTCCTTCTGTGCCAGATAGCTGCCAGTCCGCAGTGCTGGTTTCGTTGTACTGTCACCCATGTCAATGAGTCTGGCAGGGAAGAAAAATAGAACGCTTGACCCCGGCTCCCCTGTGGGTACATAGAGAGCGAAGCATAAAAATAAGACACTTTGTATTGTCAATAGCAGTCACATCAAGCGGACGCCCAGGAAGAGCACCGCCACCCTGGTGATTTATCGCACGATGGCTCTGTCTGGGATGCCCACGTTTTCAGCAGAGGATCTGAAGTGCTCCATATGATCACCTAACCAAGCTAAAGGCTGCATTTGTTCTACTTGTAGTTATTGTCTATTGTTCCCTGTTATCAGCCATTACTAAAGCTTGGCATAAGTTGAGACGGTTATTCCTCTCAACTCCCTCCGTACACATGCATGCTCAGCTTTGCAGAATATGCATGTTCTCTAATAAAGAGGGGGATTATAAGACTCTGCCAAACACCTTTGCAAGTGGTTCAGTGGTCAAGCCTCAAAGAAACAGCATGTGAAGGACGTGACGGGTGGGAATTATAAGCTTTGTCTACTTTGCACAAGAAAACCTGCACCATATTCGTTCTTTTCCATCTTCTAAATGTGTCAATACCGTTAGACACTGGGACACTGGGGAAAATGATTATCCACCCCCATTCTGGGGCACACTTTTGGATTTTTCTGTTCTTCCTGGCACAGACTGTGCATACATATGCCCTAAATGCCGTAGACCATACATTTTGGTGCATATGGAGATAGAAAAGTGTTGATAAATATTGATAACTCTGTATTATATATGTATGCATTACCCTCCATCTGTGTATGGCTCTGATCCAGGGCACAAGTCTATGGGGAATGTGGAGGAGGAGGAGAGCTGATGCAGGTAGTGAGATGGCCGAGAGGTAAGAGACCCCCTGCAATATACAGTGACCAAACTACAGTGTCAGGTGAGTTATCATCCAGCTCTGGTGTGAGATAAAGGACTCACTAGCTGCTGTAGGCAGTCTCGTCTCCTTTATCCTCTTCCTCCATAGACTTTGTTGCAAACTCATTTGTCTGTGAATGGACTTTACCATAGAATTAGTCTCCCCTGCACTATATATATAGTTTAGGTTCCTTTACTGTTTTTATATAAATATTATCTATAAATATCCTTAGTGTCCCAATCACCACTTTGTGTCCTTTATCCCGTTCAAAGAACTTCCAAATCTATGTTTAAAAAAAATGAGCGAACCCCCAGATGTAAAGTGTCCAAGGGTTCATAGAAGTTTCTCATCTATCCCTGAATGTAGATCTTTATACTGAATGTATTATCCTGGCATGAAATACAAACTATTATCAAAACTTCTTCTCTCCGCCTGTCGCTCCAGGACTCTCCACAAGGTGGCAGCAAATGTTGTGTTTACGCAACGTGGCGTTATGGTTTAACCGTTTCAGAGGCGAATGCTTTATTTCATGTCACATCTGTAAATGTGCAGGATCTTACTGTGTCCCGGCGTCTCTGCTGGGCGCACATTGACATTCAGTCTGTAAGGTCTTGATTTTTTGTCGATTTAGTTGGAAAATAATCTCCATGGCATCCGGGATGGAAATCTGCCGGCGGCCCCGAACTAGGAGGACTTGTCAGGAAATGGGCGCATGTACTTGGATCCAGGGGTTGTCCTCCATGGCCTTTATTAGGAGATATCCCCAGAGATTCTTCATTTCTCACCTTACTATACTTGTATATTACATTTTGTTCTAATATTTTCCACCCCCTTGACTATCTTAGCCTTGCTCATTGCTCAGTGATCATATCCCTGCACACCGCGAGATCCACGACATGACCCTGGGGCTTATTATATAGGGCTCTTAGGTCTCACCTGCCCCCTGGGGTCGCAAGCCTAATATGACAGGTTCACCTTAATAAATCGTGCTTGTATACCAGTACAAGATAACTTTGCTCTCCCCATGGACTACGCGGCATGTTCCGTGTGACAGATTAAAATCTTTGCAGCACTCTGCAGTAAAGTGCTCTCCCCGTGCAGTCCTTCCTGCCATACCCACTGCTTAATTGGTTTGCAATGAATGTAACCCCAGTGCATGTGTACTGAATAGGAAGATCACATTGATGTCAAGTGATGACACTTTATACAACACTTCATTATAGGTTGGTGCGGAATTAGCAATAGGACATAAGAATAGGATCCCCACAACCGCTGCAGCGAAATCTCGGTTCCTATCTCAATTTTTAATTGGGTGTTTACAAATCCCTCTCTGCTGTTGTAATTACAAGCGAGCTCCTAAATGATTCTGTGTAATGGGCAGCCATAAATCTCTGCAGCCTCTCCAGTGCCGGGGCCGTGCAGGCGCTGTCAGGCGCTGCCACATAGGAGCATCAGGTGCCATTACCTTTATAGATGGGCCCGGACTGGCTGCCTGGGACAACCTGCTGCGTCTGTGTCCATTACCCCGCTGTGACCGCTCCTTCCCCATCATTGTAATATTAGAATGGAGTGAGATAAAAAGAAAATTTCCTTAAAGATATTTTCCCGTCACAACTTTCTTCCACCTCTCTGGTTATGATGCTGCCCAGGCTTCGCTTGCTTTTGCTTTCTGGTGCCCTGAGATGCCAGCGCGGTAACTGGGCATGTGCAGACATCAGAACTGGAGTGATGTAGTGTTGGTATTTTGAGAGTACATCTTCATTTATCTTATTTTATTCATAATTTCATAATGTAGGTGGAGCAAACAATCTTTGTAATATGATTTGGCCGCTGATCAAATCTGTACAATAGATGTCTATGGAGAGTGGAGACGAGACCTCTTCAAAGCACAGAGACATCTGCACTATAGAGAGACAGCTGAGTTATCGGGAATGAGTATCCAGCCTTCTCCTGAAAGAAACAACTGATTTATTTCTGTAGACTCCTATATCCCTGTCTCTCTCCTTTCCTCTCTTCATAGACTTCATTGTAAACTGACACTGCCTGTGTACGGAGCATGGACCAAAATCACTCAATCACATTAACCATCAATACCTGCGGTCGTAGTTATTGATGGTTAATGTGATTGTGCTGAAACCCAGAAGGGTTGGATCTCTGTCAATGCGTTGGTTGCTATTGCAGCTCCTTGTTGGTTGCAATGTGACGACATTCACTGTCCTTGGACACGTTGTAGTAGCAGGACGACTTTGTGATCCGATGTCGCACTGCTGACCTAAAATAACCGATTCCTGCTGTCACAGTGACAACCTCATAGTATCGGCGTCTTCCTGCTGCCATGTTGCTTTGTGTACCTTGCCATCATGGCTCTGATCTGACGCTCTTGTCTAGCCTTAGCCTTAGGTCCCTGTTTTAATAAAATCGTAAAATTTGCTGATGCCGACACTTTGTCCAATCCCATCCCTTCCTCTTTGTAATTCAGTCTACAGGTTCCTCACGGCCCGGCGGTGAACACAAGACGTAGAGAGTCAACATCAGCACAATAATGTTGCTGAATCTGAGTTTTTTTGTGGCATTGTATATAGCGTGCGCTCAGTTTTTTAGGAGCAGGGTCCGCACTTTGTGCCCTTTTGCACGCTGCGTGCTTCTGTAGGATAAGCCGTTACCTTTGCCTTCATTTTCTACAAGAACGTTCTGTTTGCTGAGATTCCGGCGGGTTCTGCCTTCTCCTCACTTATATTGAGAGATTAGACGTCCCCTGTCATTTATTTGGCGCCGGCTTCAGTCATGCGTAGTGTTGCGTACGTCTTGTATGTGTTGCAGATAACGGGCTTTCTTCTCTTGAACCTGCCGCTTCCACATTCAATCCCATTGTATCCATATTTGAATGGCTACAAGCAATGGTGTATTGTAGCTTAGCATTTCTGCAACCGTGCCGGCCGTAGAGTGGTGTTGCTTCTGATGTCCAGACCTTTGGCTGTTTGGGGGTTAATAGAAAGTGGGATATGGCAGCATTTTTTTTTCTTATGCGCCAGACCCTGGTTGTCTTGTGTTTGGTCGGTTTCCTGCAAAGCCGCTGATTGGCACAAAAGTGAATTGAAATTACACCTGTATTGATCAGCTGATATGGGATCCTGTTACCGTATGGCCGTGTCGGAAAAGATTGCTCCTTTACTCTCCATCGCGCCCTTTACTAATGCAGTAATGCCTCCTGACACGTGGGTGTGATTTATGGGCCTTGCAATGGAGATGTCTGGAGCTAAATGGTAGGGATTGAGTCCTGTAACTGTATTATGCCCACCCTGGAACACAATAAGCCCCAAGTTCTGTGCTTACAGATTAATACATCTTTATAGTGGTCAGAGTGCATTGTTTCTGATACAGAGCTCCAGTTTATATAACATTATTTCATACCTGCAGTCGCCACTAGGGCAAGCTTACTGCATAATAGTTGGACAGTGATGCAGTTGGAGCTCCTTCTAGTGGTGGCTGCAGGCAGACACACTTTTATCTTTTTCTGGCACCTTAGTCTCATTTCATAGAGTAAATGATTCTGGTCCAAAATGTAATGTTCTTTATCTAAAATTGTTGCTGTTTTCTGCTTGGCATACCTCTCTCTAGTTGCTGCCACTAGGTGTCTCCCTTCTAGCTAATTTGCTGTTCAGTCCCTGTTGCTAGGGAAGTTCCTTCCTTAGTTATCTTTAAACCTAGATCAATTACCTAGATCGTTTAACTAAGCATATCTTTATGTATCCTTTAGAAAAGCGATTCTGGGCATATGTGTCATTCCTTGATCCTCGCAGCCATTTTTTAATCTGCTTTTCTCCATATGCAAATCTTCAGGGAGCACAAGGGGTGTTATCCCTGTGCCCCGAGCACGCCCTGCGTCATCAGCTGCCTCCATTTCTCACGGCCCCCTTCTTGAAAGACGATCCCTCCTTCAACATCTCTTCACTGCTTCCACTGAGCCCCAGAAGACTATTAGAGGAAGCCAAGAGAAATCCTCCAAAATCGATAGGAAAATGTCATTGTATTTCACTAAGTAATACCAATCTAATCCAGCAGAAACATAGAGGATCTAGATCTGCATTAGCATCGGCCGCTGCACAGATTTACTTTACAACAGGTAACCCTGACATAAGAAAGTCAATTTGCACTTGATAAAGGGCTTGGTAGCAGCCCGAAACGCGTTGTGCCCTACTGTTTAATATCCATTTCAATAAAAGGTTCTTCGACCGAATTCTTGACCTGTGTCTCAGTTTTGTAACCAGGGAGCGTGGATCTTCTGCTACAGACCTCTGTTCTCCAGAGCAGCTTGTCATGTAGAGCGCGATTAAAATCTTGCGCATGCGCTCTATGTGATTAGCTGGTAAGAAAACTGGTCTAGTTCATAATTGACTGAGAGGGTCAAGGGCTCCCTTTAAAAGCAAGATGGATTCACAGTCGGTGAAGGAAGGAGGGCCTGGGCTCTTTACATAGTGAATGGAGAGGGAAGGGGCTGGACATGACTCGGCTTTCTCTGTACACCGCAGAGAAAAGATTCTGCATGTCACAGCAGACAATGTAAAAAAATAAAAATCCTACTAATATTATATATGTGAGAGTTTGTGTGTTTGGATGTTTGTGGGTTTGTGTGTTTGGATGTTTGTTCCTCAATCATCCCAGGCCCTTCAGTCGCTCACCCGGTTGGTTGGCGCTTCTGTATGGGCGGAGCTAACGGACTGCCAGCGAGCAGAACAACATGGCGTCGATACGCGCTCTGGCCCGTATGGAACAAGCGGCCGTACTGTGGGGCAGCGAGATGTGCATTGGCTGTCCCGCCTGTGTTCGCTCGCTGCAGGATCCAAGTACTCTGCCGCAGCCGGGGAGGGGATCGCCTTTACTGTTATCTGGAACGCCTGTGCTGTCCCGCACCCACTGCGGCCTAGGGAGCCTGCATGTCACTCGGGGATGCAGCGGTTGCACACAGTGTTGTGGAACAAGCTCTGGTGAGTACGCTGTATCATTCGGCTGCTGCACAGTGCATGTGATTTTAGGGGACTTAGGGGAGTTTGCGGAATGGGCCCAGCTAAGGAGAGGGGGGTTGGGGGTGCCGGTCAGGTGGGGGAGAGGGGATCCGCAGGAAAAATGAGGCTGGGGAAGTAGGCCTGGGGGCCGCGGGAGGGAGAGGGAGGCCGGGGGTGTCGCGGCGGGAAGGGGCATGAGCGCCAGGTGGCAGGGGAGGCGCCACGAGCAGCCGGGAGGTATACCGCGTGAACTGGTGAAGAGCAAAGGGGGCAGGAACGCGCAGGAGTGGACGTGGCGGCACACGGCGGGTCACGACCAACGCCGAATACCTACATATCAGCGGCTCAGTGCCCATGCCAACCCGCAGACGAAGTCATGGGCAAATGCTAGTCTACTATATACTTGTATCTACGGTACTTAAGGTGTAAAAAGGCGCACGTTCCTTTAAAAAATGAGCAGATTTTACTCCCCCATACAGAGTAAGACTGACACGTTTGCTAATGTTTTTGGAAGAAAGGAGCCATGTTTTTTTTTATTTTTTTTTTGTATAACCCTCCTGTAAGTGTTCTGTTCATCTACAACCCCCCCCCCCCCTTTGCTTTGCTCTTGGAAACCTTGAGTCTTTCTTGGTGACCCTTAACATCTTCCAAACTTTCTAAGTAGTTCACCCTTCCATTGCTGATCATGTAATTATGGGAACTCGCCATCGGATTGCTGCAGGGGCAGAGATAAAGAGAGATAGACGTCCCAGATGGGGCGACCTGTGTAACGAAGCTTCCACGTCTTACAGAATTGCCGTCACTTTCATCAAATACCTGTCATTTGTGCTCCGGAATCGGAGGTTGTTTCCATTGAAGTCGTTTTTTTAATTGCCGCCATTGAACGCGACTCGGTCTCTTGTATTTAACCTCCATTTCTAAAATCACTTATCTGTTTCCTTGTTTGCCAGGTAGCTGAAGCCTAATGTCACTATATACTTGTTACTAATGAGATTAAGAAAAATAGATTAGATCTGCAAATAAGTAAGTAAAGGCTTCTCCGCTCCGCGGCTCTTCTCTAATTGTTGTTTGAACATCTGCTTAAATGGCCAAGAACTCAGCACTAGTTGCTCAGTTAATGAGACCTGCCCATGTCACGTCGCTTCTCTGGGAGAACTATTACAATTTTTTACTTTTACATTGACATCTTCGTCTTCCATCAAAGGCAGACGCTCAGACAAGTTACTGCCATCGAAAACTTTTTTTTTTCTTCTCCATTCGCATCTAAAGCTGCGTTTAGCGTCTTAACAACTAGTTCATCCTCTTTTGGGATGGCGGTGCACTGTGCGAGCTCAGATCTATAACATCTGACAGCAGAATGGAGCAGAATTTTGAAGGGAGGGTCAAATCAAAAGCCAGAATTTAATTTGGATAAGTTTTGAGTTGCATCCAAAGACACAACTTCTCTGCTTGCTGAATAAGTGGCCATTTTCTTGTGGCCACTGGCATGTGCAGTCGGCTCCGCCCAAGGCCTAGAAGATTGAAACCCAGGACAGAAGAAGACACAGGGAGAGGGCGTTCCAGAAGAAGATGGATGCGTCGCTTTGGAGTTCTCTCGCAGCATTGGGGACGCCCCCAGTGCTGCGAGAGAACTGATTTGCATACCAAAGAATTCCCGGATTTCTACCGAACGGAGGCGCAGAGAAGACGTCTAAAGGTAGGAAAATAATAGCTTTTCTTAAGGCTATTTCTACGTGTTAGTCAGAAAAAAAAAGGGTATCCAATGATAGGATCCCTTTAAGTTTTCAGTAGGGTGAGGAGGCGGAAAGTGCCCATACATATTCAATAGATGTTGGATGAACTCTTCTTCGACCGTCAACTCTTCCTGTCTGGGAATAGTCAGCTGAGAGTGCATGTGTTCCCAGTAGGGAGAAAGGAGTAAGCTGCTTCCAGGCATCTCTGGTGGGAGCTTATTCCCCCCCAAACAAAAGTGTTGGGCATTAAAATTCAGTTTGTCAAGGCATGCCGTCTTCCTTCATCCCCAGTTGGGGGAGCTTTGGAAGATCCTCCATTCTACTCATAAGCCAATCCCACCCATATCTCAAAGTTTGACCAACTTTTCTCATGTGCATTGGAGTCTCAAGGGTAGAGGCCTGGATGGAGATCAGTCCTGGTAGTGGTTAAACCCGTCTGGTACGATGTCTACTTTGGAGCGATAACCCTTTTAGCCCAATGGATGCAACTCGTCTCGGCATGTTTGTTTCTTCAAGGTGTACTACACGTTCCTCATTCTTCTCGCATTTTGCAAGTTCCGTATAGGCCAGTGTCTCCATCCAGGGTGTCCCAGTTGGATTCCTTGAGAGAGTTCAACTGCAGGATATGAAAATTTCAGAACATGATGTAGATACCATAGAGACCTGCCATTGACTGCTATGTGGTCATTGGAAAGAGAAGGCCGATCCCATCAGTCCTTAGGGGTTATCACATGCTGATGCCCATCGTAGGTGGTGTATTGATGCTCCTTGTTCGGTATTCTTCTTCTAAGGACAGGGGTCAGCAACCATCGGCACTCCGGACGTTGTAAAACTGCAACTCCCAACGTGGTCCATTCACTTCCATGGGAGTTACCCTATTGATGATACCATTTACTTAGTGAACAAGACATTGGTAATTTTAGGAGATGTCACGTGTTGATGCCACCACCTCAATCGTAAGATATGTAGATGTGTCTCATGTTCTTCTATTAATCTAACCGCTATATTCTCCGGTGTCGTTGCAAGTCTCCGAGACGTAACTGCGAATTTCTTACCATCCGTCCTTTCCTTCCTCCAGTCGCCTCATTTACACTAAAGCTCCGGCGAAAATTCTCCCATCATATCTGTTAAATTACTGAACGTGATTTATAAGGGAATTATGTAGGCAGTTACCAATTGCGCGGCGGCTTACAAATGCTGCGTTATTAAAATCGGGCCGCGTAATATCACCTAAGGTAGTCACAACCATTTTAAAGCATATTAAAAAGCTCTCCAAAACGAAATGTTAAATGAAACCCTGATGTGCCGGCCTTCCAGTTTTATTTTCTAATTCATCTGACATTTCAGTCCACGCTTTTAAAGGCGCAAATGGCGCCGTCCTTCCGGTAATTTCACAAATGGATAATTTG
Source organism: Leptodactylus fuscus (assembly GCF_031893055.1). Taxonomy (NCBI): domain Eukaryota; kingdom Metazoa; phylum Chordata; class Amphibia; order Anura; family Leptodactylidae; genus Leptodactylus; species Leptodactylus fuscus. The sequence continues at coordinate 7,455,118 of NC_134272.1, read as the reverse complement.
GGGGTTGTTTGCTCGCAGTTTGTCATTGGAGAGTCAGAACGACCGGGAGCTTTTTTTTGGGGGGGTTTGTGCTAAAAGTTTGCTGGATGAGTATTATATGGCCAAAAGTATGTGGACCCCTGTAAGGGTGTTTAATCCACACCCATTGTGTAGACGTGTAACATCGAGCGCACGACCATTGGGAGTAGTATAGGTTATATGGAAGAGGGGTTATCCCGTTGTGTGCACTTATCCCCTATTCACATATAGGTAAGAAGAGTCTGATCTTGACCGTCACACCCTGGAAAACTGGAGCCCCCCAACCTTCGCTAAGGGTCTTGTGAAATGGAACAGTGGTGTAGGGGCATGGCCTCTCCATTGACTTCTACGGGTCATAGTTGTCCCTGCAGTCCCATTGAAGTGAATGGAGCAGTGGTCAGGCAGGCACATCACCTGTCCACTCACATAGAGAAATGGTCAGGCATAGACGCCACCCCACCATTCACCTGGGGCACTCCGGAGACCTAGTGAGTCCCTGGAGTCTGTGGATAGGGGATAAGTCTGTTGTAGATAATCTCTTTAGTCTCGTGATGGAGTATCACTAGGTTGTGCCATCACTTAATTTTCTTTGGGGTTTAACTTCCTCGGCCCCCTCACTCGTGATCAGGGTTTCCCACTTCCCTGCACAGTCAGGGACCTGAGAGTGTTGCAGTCCCTGGAAAGCTTAGAACGGGGACCCTGCTCTAAGCCAACACTGTGGCCCCTTCATTCTCCATTTTTTTGGAATTCCCAGAAGTCGAACCCTGCACTCATAAAGTCTATCCCATTACCCTTTTCCACAGACCTAAAATTTCCTACTAATCTGTATTATTGTACTTAAATCAACCCCCTCTGCTTCCTCTTTCATACTGGTCTCCGACTGTGTCAGTCTTAACTGCAGTCTTTGCATTCCACTCCCTCAATGGAAAAATTTGCTGCATTGAAATAGGAGGACATTGGTAACATGACGGTGTGTTTTATGTTAAAATGGATGTTTTTGCATCAGATTGTCCCCCGTAGTGGTAGCTTCTTCTCTCTCTATGGGGTAAAAGTTGGTTGTAAAAAAAAATGCATTTCCTAATGTTACATTTTCCCAACTAAACTTTGTATAAAACTGTCTGATTAGTTTCTATGCAGCGAATACCTTGAAGTTTATTCAGCGCTGACTTATTTTACCTTTAAGCTGCAGATGCTCCGCAATAATAACATTTTCATGTGCAAATATTAGTTTCAGATTTGTGCGGCTGTTGAAGAGAATAATAGATCCTTAGGAAACGTCTCGCTTTACACGCCAGCCCTGTTTTTTGAGGGTTTTTTTTCTCTCCCCTCCCACACCCAATCAGACTTCACTTGTTTACTCTATTCGGCTTCATAAAATTGGTCTGGAAGCTGCAAGAAATGTAGGAGAAGGGAAATCAAATTGCCAGAATCTGCGGAGATCTCTGCAGAGCCTTCCCCGGGCACCATCTTGGCCACCACCAAATTGTGTAATTCTCGTAGATGCCTCACATTAACTCTTGATTGTGTATTGTGTTCTCCTCAATTACATCGGCAATTTAATAAAGTTATTTTAACCCTTGTGGCGAGTGTTAATTGTTCTATAATCAATATATACTTTGTGTAGTTTCTGCGGAGTTTCTGCAAAGCATGAAAAAGTTGCCAATTTTGTGCAAAAATTTTGACATTTTTTCCACTTATATGCAACCATTCCCACTTTCCTGAAAGGGATATGGTGTGGGCAAGACCACTGGTGCCACCAGATTTATGATCCGGTGTAAATGATCCCTGAGATCTACGCCAGCTTTAAGCAGTGAAAATACATAGCCCAGCAGAGTGTGCACCGGATTCATGAGGAAGTATGCCCCCTCCTCATAAATGAAGCACACCCTTCACGAGTCTTCCTAAATCTGCCTCTTTTAACTATTTTGTTCTTATCCTAAGTTGTAGTCCGTAGTATTATACTTCAGAGCTGGATTTGGCAGTCTGCTGCTGACTTTTGGAACTAGGTTGGTGCTCACCTCATAGGGTGGGACCTCTGTCTCCAAAATTGCTGAGTTGATGGGTGTGCCAAAGTCTACAGGTTTTGTGATCGCTTTTGAGTTTGTGAAGATTGGCATACAGGAGCAGCTGTGGTCTAAAATCAAAGCTTGATTCTGGTTTGACTAGTGCAGTTTATTGGCATGCAGCAGCAGCTGTGGTCTAAAATCAAAGCTTGATTCTGGTTTGACTATTGCAGTTTATTGGCATACAGGAGCAGCTGTGGTCTAAAATCAAAGCTTGACTGGTTAGGCTATTGCAGTTTATTGGCATACAGGAGCAGCTGTGGTCTAAAATCAAAGCTTGACTGGTTAGGCTATTGCAGTTTATTGGCATACAGGAGCAGCTGTGGTCTAAAATCAAAGCGTGACTCTGGTTTAAAATCAAAGCGTGACTCTGGTTAGGCTATTGCAGTTTATTGTGGTGCTCTTTTTAATGCTCCCTCATTGTTGCCTCCTACATTTTAATGCTCCCTTCTTGTGGCCCCAACATGAAATTGCAGCTTGGGATCAGCAGGCTGGATCTAGTGATGTCACTACTTTGCTCGTACCTGCCTCCGAGCTAACATGAGGGGCACCCAGTTTCCGAATGATGAAGCAGGAATTGAATACTCCTGTGCTTCACCGAATTGTACTGAACTGCTCCATACTGAGACTGTTTCGCTGGGTCCAGGCCCATTGGGAGGTTTGTAAATGTGACAATTACAGAAAATTCAACATCAAACCTGCCACATATGAGAGAGTTTGCAGAAACGGAAAATGAGAACTGCAGGCTGCTATAAAATGTTACTTAGTCACAATAGCTCGGATTCCAAAATTCTAGGAATTCATGTTGTGCATAAAAAGAAATCCCTGCCTGACATGACAAATATCACAGAGCTGGAAAGTGAATTCTGTTCCAGGGACTTAAAACTTTTTAGCTGTTTTTCTTTCCATTTTTTTTTTTTTTATTCCCTTCCGGCTGCCAAATTCACTTTATCTGCAGGTGCGCCTATGTGCAAAGATGATTGAGAATCCTTCCTAATTAGACAAGGATCCTTGTGAAGACGCTCTGCTTTTACTCGGATGTGTCTGCTTTGAGGAGTCAAACTGCTGAAATGTCATAAAAAACAAGTCGCACAGTGAGCCGGATTTCCCTTGAGATAACCTTCAGCGCTGATGTTGTTTCGTGTTATTGTTAGTTTTTTTTTCACAAGTTGGAAAATTGATAAAAACCACTAAATGATCGTCTCATCTCTACAGTGAGAAAACTGTCACCTAAACCTCGGCGCGGTCCGGAGAGCGAGAAGCTTCGTTCTGCAATATTACTCTCTTATCTCTCCATCCTTCCATTCATCTCTATTTATCTTGGGTATGGGTTTACCTATAGTTTGGTCAGTTTATGGCTAGTTTCATCATTTTTATGTCCATTGTTCTGATCTGTCAGGTGATCAGAGCAATGGACGTTAAGCTAACCTTATTCTTGGAATGGTGACTTGGACGCTTTTATTCCAGTCATGTTGTGCCTTTCCATTGCTGATGTTAACGGAGACTAGAAGGATTGTCTGAGAACTGGCGATGGGTAAAAGGACAGATAAGTAGCAGAAAAAAGAAGCAAGCTGCCCTATCTTGCTGCGGATTCCGGGGCTTACTCAGCCGCGGCCTGAGGCTCCCTCCCAATTAGGCCCATTCTTCAGGCCTAATCCGGAGCAAAATGCTACGACCAGATGCTGGTGCACTGCATTGGCATCTTGTCGTGGCTAGCCGCGCGGAATGCAAATTCCGCCGTGTCAACTCACCCTTTATATTGCCCTGAGCACTCGATTCAGAGTTGGAGTTAACTTTGTCACATCACTTAGATGTGTGTGATGCCAAGGGCTTGCCATGACAGCCAGAGGCCTGACAGTGCCTTCCTACCATGTTCAGATGCCTATTAGGCCCAGCCAAAGGCAGAACCTAATAGGTCTATGTCAAAAAGTGCATTACACAAGTATCTAGCAATCATACTTGCCTTGTGAGACTGAAAAAAGTGTAGGTAAATTTTTTAACCATTTAAAAAATATATAAAAAAATATGTTTAAGTTTTCCCAATTTTAAAAAAAAAAAAAAATTGTCCTTAAAGGTGAATGCTGTAAAATAATAATAATAATAAAAAAAATTAACCAGTACTGGAAATTTTTTTTTTTTAATTGTCTCATCTCCCCTCCCCCACCAAAGAGAGGAATAAAAAGTAATATTGTACTAACCCCAATATGATGCCAATTTAGACTATAGCATGCCCCACAAAAAATGAGTCCTTACAGTACTCCATCATTGAAAAAAGAGTGGTAAAAATCTATGACCTTGTAATGACCCGCAGGGAAATCAATATTTTGTTGGCCTCAGAGTGCACCATAAGACCCCTAAACTCAAAATAGTAGATATAAGGCCACGTGTGCATGTGCTGTGTCTGTTGTAAAATATCAGACAACACGTGGATCATCTCCGTCTGCCTTGACGGCCCCATTTACTTCATAGGAACTGTCCTTCGTTTTGCCCCCAGATCAGAGCCCCTGATAATACACAGGCGTGTGTATGTGACCATAGAAAATAATGGTGGCCGTAAAAAACGTGGCTACCACACTGACTGAGCCCACATTCCCAAACAGTAGAAACTAAACAAAAGTACCCCCAGAATACTCCCAGTGCTGTAAAAAAAAGTGAACCTCATCCTGCAGAAAACAAGCCCCCAAATGGTTATGTTCCCATTGAAGTAAAAGTTTATGGCTTTTTGCATATGGCTGAAATTGCGCATCCCCCCCCCCCTTGTGGCCTAGGTTTACTAATAACGAGATAACAAAAGACAAAAATGCAAATCTGCTGTAACTTCCGACTGTTTAGTCTTTTAGTTGACCTTGAACCCAAGTTTTTACAACACAACTTTGGCAAATTTTTAGCCCACTGTGGTGCAATTTAAGCCACGCCCTGTTTCCCAGTTTTCACGCCCACATCTAGCAAGTTGAAAAATTTTAGCCCAGGTTGTACCAAAGATGTGCCATGTTTCTGCCAGTGTGATAAATGTGGACCCGTGCCAGCTGTATGAAGAATCTAAGGAGCGGGCCTTGTTCTGCTGGGTAGTCGTCGTCCTCCCGCCCCGCTGTGATATAGAGGCAGACGCAGCCATGTACGCGCCCCTCGCCTCTGATCACAGGCCTCTATCATTAGTTCTGCTGTCAGGTCTCCGCTGAACGTTGCATTGATTGGTACCGAAACTTGAAAATGAAAGTTTTGAGGTTTTGTTTGATGTGCGCGCCGGCGTGGTTGTAAATGATGTTTTATGATTAAGACAATGTCTCCTGCTAATTATATCATAACCTTTTACTGTAGGCCTGATTAATGAGATGCAAATGAAACTTCCCCGAGTCAGTAAATAGAAAATGTGCCGCTTTACGCTCTCCGAGATGCATTAAGTGTCTCTCCTTTACAAATGGAACGGCGTCTTAATTTATATGGATAGATATTCCGTAACTTCATCTTCTATAAATGTGTAAGCAGACGGAGGGACATAAATCTTTAGCGCGCAGAGGCTGCACAAAATACTTGAATATGAATGGGGCTGAATAGCGTAATGCCATGTGTAAGCGTCATAGGCACAGCGCCCCTAGTGGAGACTGTTTTAAATTTGTCACCAAACTAGGGTTTATCCTCCTAGCATAGCAGCAATTGAACTCCGTTCGGGGTTTCCATCCCCAATTTTGAAAATCCGGTCCAAAGGTAACCACGTTTTACGAAGGTGAACTTTCCATTTTTTTTGGGTTCCCAAGAGAATCTGAAGAACAGAAAACGGTACGCTAGTGTGCACCTGGCCTAAGTGTTCAAGTGCTAGAGCATTTACTAAGTGGATCCCTGGTTCGGGCCTGCAAAAGAACATGTACTAGTTACAAGATCCCTCAGGACGGTATTGAGATGCGTATTGCTTGTAACCCATCGTGAGACATTTACGTCTATAACCCATTGGACGACCCCTTTAAATACACATTAATATATTTTCTGTTACATAAAAGCACCAAATTGATCAAGGCATTGGAGAGGTTAAAGCGTTCCTAAAATGTCAAAAAAACTTGTGGTGTTAATAAATATTATAATATTTGTTTGGCTCCTTTATGTGAAATCCGGTGCTTAAATCCATTTCTGTTCCCTTATTGTTTTCCTTTGCTTTAATCTGTACACTGCTGTATACTGGGGTAGGGGTATACGGGCTCTTGTATGGCACGTGGACGCTGAAGCTGGAGCAGGTGACTCCGGACACTTACATGTTAAACACTGTAACATTTAGTACAGTGCACCCGGCGCCATGTGAAATGAGACACAGATTTACATAGAGTATGTCCAGAGATATCACCAGTTGTAAGCACAGTGACGATATCTCTGGAAATTATATAGTTAGAACTGCAATCCTGGTGTCATATGGAAGATGAGATACTTAGTAGCAATGTGTTGTGTTTTATAAATGCCTGAGCTATAACAAAATGAGGTGACCCCCTCCCCCAACCTCAAGAGCCCCCCCCAAAAAACCTGAACACCAGTGAGAAGCAGTGTATTCATTTAGATCTCTTAGAAAAACATGGAAACGAAGAGCCAAATTTCATGGAAAGGAGCAAAATTTTGTTGTTTTAAGAAATTTTTTTAATATACTTTGAGTCACAAAGTTGCCAAAAAATAAAATTTTAGATTATTTAGGTGTCCTGTAAGTTATCATGTCGCTTACTTTATAGAGCACTTTGCCGATGTTGTCAACATTCAATGACTTTAGAAGGGCTCAGAATCTAAATTCAGTATCAGTATGTGTTTGAGAGTTTGTAGGTAAACCAAAGTACCAAGAAGAAACCCGCACAAACACGGTGAGAATATACAAACTCGACGCAGACGTTGTCCTTGGTGGGATTCGAACCCAGGACTCCAGCACTGCAAGGCAGCAATGCTAACCAGTCTGACATCTGCAGGAACCTACAGCTGACACCTATTGTGGATGTTGCATTCAGAGATTAAAGGGGACCTGTGTAATTGATTTGGGACACATAACCACCCACAGGTCTTTATAGGGTGTAATGTCCCAAATCGCCCCTTCTGTGCCTGCATTTAAGAAACTGAGATGAGTCCAATGAATCTCACCTGACTCTTCTCTTTTGCTCCCGATAACTGTGCAGTTTTGCATAGACGTTGCAGACTTATACCCTGGCATACCTGCACATGCGCTCTGAAGCTGCTGTGTTCTTCATGGGTGCAGGGAGTACAGGCACAGAAAACAGAGTATAAAGGTTGTGATTACAGATGGCTTTACAACAGGACCTGTGAGTAGTTTAGTGTCCCAATCGCCCTGATCGATTCCTATTAAACAATTCCCGTACATTTTATGTTTTCTCTCTTTCTCCTTCCTTTACGCTCCTCAAACAACCTGCACAGATTCTGCACAAGTTCCCTTGACAGTTCCCCACCATACTGTTGCCTTTCCATGTCAGTAACCTGGCCGGGCGGGTGAGGCCATTCATCACATGCGCTTCCTACATTCTACAACTTCTTGGATCCTGCTTTTTAATAGGTTCGCCGTGTCACTTGTCAGCCCGTCTTGTGTTTCAGCTGCCGTTGCTTTGCTGACATTTTTGTCATTCCTGCTTTGCAGTGGCGAGCGTACAGAAGAGTTAGGTGCTGTCATCCCTCGTGGAACTCAGGACAGTCATTTATTTTTCTCCTTCCTCCAGCCACATCCAGACTTCTCTAATGATTCTGTGTTTTCTCGCAACACACAACGTCCCATGTTTCCAGCTATAAAAAGTTTTAAAAAAAATGAAAGTTTGTCCGGCAGAAGCGATGGGTTAATAACGGCATCATTACAGCGCTATCACAGTTATGACTTGTAACCCAGGCCCCTCGCTCTCTACTGGAGCTGATGTGGACTCCGGCTGCCGGCCTGTAATTGCTATGTTTACTGGGGAATTGGGACAGAACTCTTTATGCGAAGACCCCAGACTGCAATTTACTTGGTTTTCGAACACTTACTTTAATGATCTGCAACGTTTATAGTCGTGCTCAGAGATGTGATGCTTTTTCTCCCTCCATGCGGTTCGTGTGTGTGTGGATTAAACACATAAACTATATACAGGCGCTTGCTTTTTGTACAGCTTGGCCGGTGTCCTTGCAGAGTCCCCTTTCATTAAAAGGGGGTTCCGAGACTCGGGTACATTTCAGAAAATGTAAGAGACTGTTTCCTCAGTGACTCCCATCTGTTGCATCCAACGCCAGTCCACTGGGTACTAATGTCAGATGACTATGGCACCCAATGATGGCTTAGACCAAGTTTACATCCCATGATTGGTTGGCAGTCTGCAAATCTCTACCATATCAGACTCCCCGGGAACCTGAAAGGTAAGATGTCACTTGGTGTTCGATCAGTTCCTTACACAGCAGGGTTAATAGTTTATATAATAAGTTTATATAATGAAGTTATTGCACTATTAACCCTTCTGTTTCTGAGTATTATTACTGTGTAGCGTGTTCATGTCTTACCTGAACCTTTTGCACCGCTATAGTCAGCAATTCAAAAACAGATGTCTTTGTCAACCGGAGGCAGTACATGTGTGTCAGAAAACTGCACAAACAACAATCACAAAGACTCTGGGCATGTTTCATCAGCAGAAAAAAAAAAAAAAAAAATAGGGATATGGATAGCTAGTAGTGCTGACGTCAGCACCATGGACAGCTCCTGCAATGTGCAGTCTACTACATGAACTACTTTGTATGAGCACTTCAAGAGTAGATGAATCAAAATTATTTTAAGGACTAGTTCACATGGGGCGCGGATATTGGTCCTGATTGTGATGTGGGAAGCCGCGTCACTATCGGGCCAAAATGCGCCTGCCATGACTGTCGTGGTTTCCAACAGTTGCAGCTTGCCGCTCCGGAGTAGGCCCAAATGCGTGGGCCTAGTCTGGAGGGTGCTGCCGCGAGGCGGATGCCGTGGGCTGAATAAGCCGCGGAATCCGCCTGGAGAAAGGGCAGCTTGCTTCTTTTTTCTGTGAGCGGCAACATGCCGCTCACGAACAAAAGTAAGCTGGCGGTCTTCATTGACCACCATTGTGAGGGGGCGGATTCTGACGCCCCCTCTTGCCCCGTTTCAACGAGTCCTTAGAGGTACCCGAGTTTCCATGAAATGCTGAAATCTGTGTAAGGTCTTGCCGGTCAGTCTGTTCTGACTGTATAGGCCTTCATACATAATACTCTATCAGCTTTTCTGCATCATTATGGCCGCTGTACATTTTACATGGTCTCTGAGGCAGGGAATGTGAACAATAGGGAGCAGTCTGCCCCTCCCCTGTCCATTATAACTACTACTGGTTTATGTGCATGAAATCTTGCCAGGAGTGACTGTAGTATATTAAACCAATAATGGAGAAAATCCCAAGTGAGCATACTATAGAACAGTGGTGTCAAACTTATTTTCGCCTAGCACCCCATCACCCCATCCCATTATTGTCTTCAAAGGGTCTTTCGTGATTCTGCAACTGTATAAATGTAGCCAGTTGTGTAGTTACATTTATAGCCCATATAGGGCAATTCTAACCTCAAAACGGGTTTGTAAAAATGCTTACTTATTCTGTTTTCTTATACTAACCCCCCTCTACTAACTATGCTGTGCCCCTACTTACTGGCCGAACGCTTTCCAAAGGCCTGCAATGGCTGCCTCTGTCTACATATCAGCACCAGATATACCAACTGGCATGGTGCTAAAAGACAAGTTGTCAAGTCACAGGGGGTCTCGGTTATTGGACCTCCACAGATCTAATGTTAATGACCCCTTTACACAATTACGTCAGTTTCCAACAGATTTGTAGTTGTTACCTGGTGCATTTTTGAGCTGTGCAAGTGATGGACTATACAGCCCAATACTTTCAAGGGATTCTACCATTAAAATCATTTTTTTTCTCGTTGACATGGGCGGTCAAGCTTCTAGGCCTCGGACAGAGCCAACTGCGCAAGAAAAATGGCCGCTTACACAGTAAGTAAGCAGCCATTTTCTTGTGGCCTGTGGGCATGTGCTGTCGGCTCTGCCCTAGGCCCGAAGCCTAGAAGTTTGACCGCACGCGCCAGAAGAAGACGCCGTTGCTGAAGAAGATGGAGGCAGAGCTGGAGGGTTCTCTCGCAGCATTGGGGACACCCCCAGTGCTGTTTGAGCGCTGGGGCCTTCCCCCAGTGCTGCAAGAGAACTCATTTGCATACCGACAAAATCCGGGATTTCTACCGAACGGCGGCGTGGGGAAGACATCTAAAGGTAGCAGAAGAAGAGTCTTTCTTAAAGCTATTCCGACGTGTCGACGAGAAAAAATTCGATTTTAATGGTAGAATCCCTTTAAGCTTATATCCACAGGTACAGTCAATCTTTTTTGTTCTTTTTCCACTGATTTTGCAATCTTGCAACCGAAAAAAAACATGAAATGACTTCCCTGCATCATGTGAATACATCCTAATTAAAATAAAATCTGGAAAAGCTCTCGATTAGAAAAAAAAAACAGGGATTGCAAAGTTGTCAAATGCCTCCATTAATTGACCAAGTATTATTTTTATTGTGGCAGTCAATTAGCAAATAGAATAATTAAGTATGTAATTGAGCAGTAATTACATCTCTGGCATGAAGGTAATCAGTTTCATTTAGCGCTGATGTCATATCCTGAACGCTCAGTTAAATGGCCGCACTTAGCCCGCTGCCGAGGGGAGCCGTATTTGTTCAGGCTCTCCAAGTCATTCGTGACTTCCCACAACAAATGAAACTTTACTTAATGACTACAATACCCTCTATGAAATCAATTAAATGGTTCACTTTCAGCCTCCACTAAATTAATATGTATTCAATTACCAAAGCAACTAATGTAGTGTAATGTAGAATTTATTACCGCCAAGAAATCACTCTGGTGCAATTCCTTGTCATGCTTGGATTATTTTAACAGATTGTTGTGTTACAGATCATATTTAGTGCATTGCATAGCTTTATTATTGCTTTTAGTGCCCGGCTGGGTTAACCCACTTAAAGGGGCGTTCCCATTCTTATCTTTGTTTGGTTTTAGTTAAAGAGAATGTGTCTCCAAGACCTAGGTAATAGGCTAGGGTTGCCAGTGTTTTGTCCTTGTTAAGCCTCGCATAGCTATGTGTCTCCCTTTGCTCCTAATCTTACCTGGCTCTGCATTGGTTGCACTCGCTGATGCTCATATTCTTAGCGCATGCGCGGTTCGTGGCACCACAACAGTGCTGCGTATGTGCTAAGATATGAGCAATGGTGAATACCACAGAGCTAGGGTTGAGGGATCAGAAAAGAAGATCGGATCCCGATCGGCTGGAAAAGGATCGAAAATCGGATTTAAAATCGATCCTGAAATCTCAAGATCGGCTCAACCCTACACAAAGCTCAACGCTATAAATTAGGTGTACATTTCCTGGCCCTGTCAGTCGGAGCAAGGGGCAGAGAGCGGTACAGAGTGATGGGACCATCCAGGAGCAGACCTGTTCCTATCACTGGATGGTGGTTGCAAGAACAGGACTGGAGTGAGGTCACCATGGATTCAAGTGCTAGGATGCGGACCAAGCCAGGAATCCGTTCAGGAACCATGCTAAACATATCCAAGGTTAAAGACAAGAACATAATCAGACAAAGCCAAGAATCAAATCCAGAAGGAACATCACAAGGAGCCAGGAACATCAATCAGGTTTGAAGCAAACTTGATACCAAGAGTAAGTAAACTCGAAAACAAACATGGAACTTGTTGGCTCGAGGCAAAATCCACAGAGACAAAGAGCCAGATGGGACAGGAGCCATGAGCAACAGATCTTTGGACCCTCAAATAACCTTCAGGCGGTGAATGCTACAGCAGGTAGGGATTAGATGGCAGAACAGCAGTGACTCTCAGTAGGGAAAGATTTTGATATTTTTGCAAATATTTTTGGCATTAAGATATAGGACTTCATAAGGGTATTCCATCTATATCCCAATCCTAATGATTTCAAGTCGTCACTTACACTATGATTTTCTTTTTCTTGGTTTCTGATTCTGGTTCTGGAAGGCAGTGGCAAAAAGTTAGTCGTTGCCAGGAAATGTAAATCACCTTACTATTTTCGGTGGCTTTTTTATGTTGGACCTGGCGTTTTGTGCGGTTTCAGACCCTGGGTGATATGATCAGAACCAGCCCGTTCCGATGAAGTCTCCAGCTTCTTCTGCATCTCTCATTTTTAAAGGTAGTTTCCTCTGCTATGAGGCCGGGCAGATTATAAGAAGGCTAGTCTTATGTCACAGGTAGCTAGTGGTGAGAACGAGAAAGGAGGGCAAACGTGTAGCCTCCCGGGGGCATCAGGTAGTTCCTATCTCATGACCCGGGAGAAGCAACTGGTTCCAATCTCATGACCCGAGGACATCAGCTGGTTCCAATCTCATGACCTGGGGGCAGCAGCTGGTTCCAATCTCATGACCCGAGGACAGCAGCTGGTTCCGATCTCATGACCCGGGAGCAGCAACTGGTTCCTATCTCATGACCTGGGGGCTGCAGCTGGTTCCTATCTCATGGCCCGAGGGCAGCAGCTGGTTCCAATCTCATGACCTGGGGGCAGCAACTGGTTCCTATCTCATGACCCGAGGACAGCAGCTGGTTCCTATCTCATGACCTGAGGACAGCAGCTTGTTCCAATCTCACGACCCAGGGCAGCAGCTGGTTCCAATCTCATGACCCGGGGACAGCAGCTGGTTCCAATCTCATGACTTTGGGGGCAGCAACTGGTTCCAATCTCATGACTCGGGGCAGCAACTGGTTCCAATCTCATGACTCGGGGCATCAGCTGGTTCCTATCTCATGACCCGGGGGCAGCAGCTGGTTCCAATCTCATGACCCAGGGACAGCAGCTGGTTCCAATCTCATGACCCGGGGGCAGCAGCTGGTTCCAATCTCATGACCCAGGGACAGCAGCTGGTTCCAATCTCATGACCCAGGGACAGCAGCTGGTTCCAATCTCATGAGACAGGGACAGTAGCTGGTTCCTATCTCATGACCCGGGGCATCAGCTGGTTCCTATCTCATGACCTGGGGTCAGCAGCTGGTTCCAATCTCATGACCTGGGGGCAGCAACTGGTTCCAATCTCATGACCCAGGGGCAGAACTAGGCCTGGAACCCCTAGGACCAGTTTTCAATAAGTTGCCAAATGAAGCAAGTTTGTTTCCACTCTCCGGACAACCCCTTGAAGACTCTTCTTTTTATATCTTGTGGTTACATGTTCCATCATGAGACTCAGCCTTGCCCCATTCAGCCATATTCATTGGATTTGACCCACTATGATCTGATGGCAGGGCGCTCTTAGTATACTTTTCTCATTTCCATAACTCTTACAGAGAGACTAAAGGGGAAATAGAAAACCTTTGATGAATGTCGCGCCATTGCATCTCCGTAAGCTTCTGCAACTCCGAGCTTTGTTAACTAATGGAGTCTGAGCTGCAAACATTAATTTCTAACTTGTATCCCGCTCCTCGTGTGAAAAGCATTGACAGCGCCCGCAGTACGAGGACAAATGTTTACAATGTGTCTCAGTTGTGGCCTCCTCGCTCCGCTCTTGAGTCTACCGCATAGCCAAACAAAGTTTCCCGGCCGCCTCCAGGTTAGACGCTAATTACGGATCGGTTTGTAAAGTCGCAGGTCACCGAGGTTTTAGAAATTCCAGTCCATAATTATCATCGCTAATTGCCAATTCAGTCTGATGTTGACAGCTCCATCTTCGCCAAATCTGAATTTAAGATGTGTCCCTGTGCGTAATGACAGAATCATCTATAATACATGAAAATAAGTTCTTTAATCCTCAATTTCAATTAGATATTCTGTTTAAAGCCCATAGTATCTCTTTTTTTATAATTTTATTTTTGTTTTAAAAGAAAAAGTGTGATGAGAACTCTGTGAAAAGGAAGAATTTAACAAAACGTCAGCCGTGTGTAGCGGCGATTCAAACGTCAGCCGTGTGTAGCGACAAGTCACTTGTATGATTGATATTTTTCATTGTATTTTTGGAATTTGGATGTATATATATATATTTTTTTTTTTAATGGACCTTTGTGTTTTTCCACTTTTTATTTTATATTAATATAATGCATAGTCTTACCCACTGAGCGCCCCTAAGTCATGTCTCCATCCCTGCTCCTGTGGGTCCTACCCATATCCCCTTGTTCTCCCAAATTGGGTCTCTGCGATGACGTGGGGCTCGTCAATGTCACAACACTAAGACTCAAAACACCAATGGGGATCCCTAGATGTTAGCCCGAAGACCTGAAGAAGATGCCGAGGGTCCACTGACGCTCAGGAGAGGCGAGTATAATTGGTTCTTTTACCTAATCTCTCCTGGGCCTTTACGGCTTATACTCTCGGGTCTGCATAGTTCCAGAGTATAATAGTGTTTCGTGGAAGTTTGGTGTTTGGCCGTACTTGAAACTTTTGGAAATTTTGGGTTGGATCTGGTTCCAAACCAATCAGTTTGCTCATTACTACTCTTAATGACCAGGACAGCAGAGAAACATCTGAAATCCAGCAACATTCCGCTGAATCTGGAACGGTTGTCAGATATGAAGGACCTGCTGTGGACCCAACAACTTAGGGGACTTGTGTTGACACAGAAGTAATATACAGTTACATTTCTGCAACATCGTTGTGGTTTTTATTTTTCATTGTTCTCTAATATCAATCCCTTCTGGTTACGCGTCCAGGTCACAGCATCACCATCTCCTGGGCCAGATAAGACGTAGACAGGGAAGTTATAAAGAACACAAAACAGTACAAGGATCTCATATAAAAATATAGAAATCTTATATACAATATGCACTATGTACGGTATTAATGTATATATTGTAAACACTGTTCCCCCAAAATTGGTCCGACTCCGCAGCCCTGGCCTAAGACACAACACAAAAGGAGACAAGTCTTCCCTGATTTATAATCTCCCATTTTAGCAAAGTTTCCAGGTCTTACTCCTCTTCCTGGTTACCTTTCCAGGTCAATCCCCATGGATTCTCTATATTCGGCCAGGTCGATTAGCACGTTAATGTCGTAGAACATTAATGATCTGACGTGACAAGGAAAATTGTGTCCTGGAAAGCTTGTCCTCTGTGTTCATCAATAGTCCGGCAGAACAGGCCTTGCTGGGCTTTAATTGCTTACTAATTGCACATTTACATCTGCTTTAAAATGGCCGGCCGCTATACAAGCCTGCGAGCGCATGTGAGGAGAAGACATGGCCAGAATAGTGATGTCTCATTATACATCCCGATCACAGATCAGACCTGTGCTTCACATTTACTGTGCACTAAATGTTTTATGGCGGCTTCTGCGCTGACTTGTTTCTCCAGGCCATTAAAAGCTATTGAATATCGGAATCATTTCTTTTACATCTGTGAATTTTAATGCTTCGCTGCTTCACTTTTATTATATTGTGTTCTTTTTATTTTTGCGGATTGTCCATGCATGGTTTATCAGTCCGCATACTCTTGTAACGGCTGCCTGCTATAGTTTTTGGGCATATTCTTAGCTCCATCTTAGGCTAGATTCACATTTGTATCGGTCTCTTCATTGTTCCGGTCTGTTGGGAGGACCCAAACAATGGAGAGCTGCCCCGCTAAGACGGTGAACCCTATTGACGATTTTATAGTAAAAGTGGCGCAGAGACGATATCACTATGAAGGTTAATGTCAAGGCCAATGTCAGGGGCTTCATTTTCATTTTACAACACCGGAATCATATTTGGATTGGATCAGACTAGAGATGAGCGAGTAGTATTTGATTGAATACCTCGCTGCCATAGGAAAGCGTGTAAGCGGACGATCACCAAGGGGTTAAGCGCATCGAATATTTTTTTTTGGGAGCTGTTTCTTCAAGCTCCTGGAAAGAAGAAGCGACTTGCTCATTCTACAGGCCGATTCGCCTCACGATTTGACCTGAAGACACTCCCTCCTCCCGACTGGGCCCATTCATTGGCCCTAATCCGGATCGGAGTGCACGGCTGGATGCCGGTGCACTGCATTAGCTACCCGTTTTTTGTTCCGGGAACCTGAGGCAGCCTGCCGGCTGCGTCCATTCATTCCTATGGCCGCGTGCTAATCGAATAGTACTCGCTCATCTCTATTTGCTACGTATTAATTTTCATAATATTTTTTTATGAATTAGAGAATCTTCCCCTCTTCTTTATGTATCTGTATGTATAGTTTGTATGTCTATCTACCCTTTCATTTCAAAGACCCCTCCCCAATGAATAACTTGAAGTTTGCAGGTGCCAACGTGCTCTTGGAAATAACTTCACGTCTAACACGACGGCCGCTCTGCTCAGCCGTCCTGGAGTTTACCATAGGGAAAGCTCTGATAAACTGGGAATGCAGAATGGAAATATCCTCCTCTGAAAGTGATGATAACGCTTTATTAGCCTCTATTGTCTTCTGCCAGAAATTGACGTTCAAATGAAACCAACTCAAAGGAGTATTTGTGACTATTTCAGAGAGTTGGTAATTGTCCCAAAACTGTTGTGTTTCTTTTTGGTATCGATAGAAGCCTCTTCTTTTATGTGTCGTTCACAATCCTCATTAGACTGGAATCTTCCCGCATTAGCCGTCCTGCTTAAAAGATAAATTGACTGTTTAAATGTGCGATAATGAAAATTCATTTGCCAAGGCTCTTCTTTATATGCAAGGCTTACAATCTTTAAAATAAAGCCTCAATTAGGCAGAAAATAAAGTCAAATACCTAAAGACGTCCGCGGAATGATTTTTCTGATATCAGCTGTTTTTTGTCTCGTCAAGTCTGCACAATGAAGGCAACTTTCTTCTTTGCCATCTTTTTTTTTCCTTTTTTTTATGTATTTTTTTGTTTGATATCTGGCTGGAGAACGAAGAAGCAGACATTCATTGTCTCCATTATAAAAAAGTCATTACTTAGAGGTCAATGTTTGTGTCGTCTTTGACTCTTTCTCAAAGAATCCTGTTGGCTCGGTGATGGTTAGAGCCTGACGTTATTGTATCCACAGTATGATCTCTTCGATTGTTTCTTATTGATATAACTTACAAACTTGGGTCGGAGTTCTAGAAAAGAGTCATCATTCAAACCTTATGGAACTTAGAGGACTTTTTACCACCTCCAAGTTTGACTTTTCACGTCAGGTATTAGATGCTGCTCCGCTGATTTGGGGACAGTTGCAATTTTTTCTCCAGCCCCCACCGTTCCTGAGCAACCATTGCTGTTCATTTTGGTGCCTGATATACTATTTAGTCTCTGTACTCTCAGGTGGGCGGTGTAGACAAGGGGTGTGAACCCTAACACTGGCTGCCTTCGATTGAAGATCTGAGTCACGCCCCCCTGCCTGACCCCACCCTTCTGGAACATCAGGCATCAAAACCAACTGCGCCTTTTGCTTGAGAACGCTGGTGGCTACAGAGAAAATTCTGTGCTGGAATCTATGGAGAGGCAACTGTTAAGTAATTGAATTGGAGGAGGAGGAGAAAGGTCCTCTTTTAAGGGGTAACTTTGCTACTAAAATGTATTCCCAATCGACAGAATAAGGGGTAATTAGCTTATTGGGGGTGGTCTGACTGCTGGAACCCCTACTGATCAACAAAACTGGGGTGGCGATTGGAAATTCACGCTTCTACTACTGGTACTACTGAAGATAACCAAGCACTGTACTTCCTATCTCTGGTGCTCATGTTAGGGAATAACTTGTTGTAAATGTAAGCTAACCTGGGGCTCTTATTTTGGCCAAGAGAAACTGCAATTATCCACACATTTCCATTGACCTCGATGACCATCCATGTAGGATGTAAATGGAGAATGGTCCACCCAACGACTAAGGGATGAATATGTTCTTAATTTATTTTAGAATGTAATGGTATGAACATTTTTAGACAAACATCTATGGTAAAATTCCTATAAATGCTATTGAGCCTTGCCTTAGGCTGAGCTCAATAGTAGTTGAGCATTGATAGGACTGAGATCCTTCAGAGGTCAATCGAAAGGCATTTGGTACAGAGGCATGAAAAGATGTAAAACTAACCTTACAGTTGTTGAGGAAATATCTGACGACGCATCTGAGAGCTTTACTATATTACTCAAACCCCTACTAGGAATAGTAAAACTACTCCAATGTCCAGAGAGTCCTTGGCCATTGGTTCCTCCAAGTATTGACTGTGATTGACCTCTTGGATACGCTCTACTGGGGTCGGGGGAATGGATTCTCTCAAGCACCAGTCAAAAAATGTCTCCGGATCTCCTTCAAAATGGTGGAGATGAGACCGGAGAGAATAGAGAGTAGGGCGCATGCAGGGTGCTGGTTTATAGGACCTTATTTTACCATGTTCCCCAGTATAGCCAATGAAATGGAGGCGTCTTCATAAGACAACTCTTCTTAGATCAGTAATGGTCATCGAAGCTCATTCTCTATATTCATAGAACACTGATTTTCAATGATTCACTTCTGAGATATTTTTTTCTGTTCATGTTCCAGGTTAAGCTGTCTCAGGCTTTGGAAGAAAGTGGTTTGCAAAAGCAAAGAGCAGAACAGGTAAGTGTTACCGGTTAGCGTTGAGCCATAGAATGATCTTACCTATCCGTGGATTTGTAAAAGCTTCTTAAAGGTTTAGTGAAGTGTCTCCTTCACTCGATATCCATGTACATTATTCTCTTTGATTCCTATAGAAGTACGTTCCATCCCACTGATTTCTATGGCGGCACCATCCCAGGGACCCCCCTTTAGGGCCCCTAACACACCTTAATTGTTGAACTTGCTACAAAATTTATGCAAAATTGCATATTTGCCGATCTTCCTCCTTTATCCTTACAAAGCACTGGAAATGGTGTTAATTCTACCCCGAAGAATTCTATGGTTCCTGGGGTCTCGTTTTTTTCTCCCCCTGAACGTGTAAGCATTAATGAGATTTTTTCCATCCATTTTCTAAACCTTGTGCTCTACGATTTAGTTACAAGCGGTGAGTCCCAGTGGTTGTAACTCGGATAAATTACCGACATGTAAAATCTCACAGTTCCAAATATAACTTAACCAATCTATGTCATATTTTTTTTCTATTTTTGTGAAGGAACGAGGCCCTGTTAGTTTAGTGTAATTCACCGAGGTTTGATCAAGGGCTGCCCCAGGGGCTTTTTAGCAGAGCGGGGGAAGAGATTGAGATGCAGAACTGTATAGATTGTACAATCTGTCATGTTTTCATTGTCTCTCATTTAGCTTAAGGTTTGTGGGTTTCCTCCGGGATCTCGGTCTTTGCTAATGGCCCCTGTGCCCCGGGGAGAGAAGCAAGGATTCATTTTCATGAAATATAACTTTAATTTGTTAAGGGGGGGGGGGGGGCTACCTGCATTATAATCTTCACAGAATAGTAATGGCATTAGGACGTGGTCCGTATTATGTCAGTGTCAACTAAAGGCTGGTACAACCCTCCTGGCATATGTGGCGACTTCTACTTCAACTGAATCAACTTGTGATCTGTATTGTCCTCTCTTGTCCCTTCCAACTTTTCCTCCTTCTATTTCATCCCTTCATTGGTTTCCTCTCTTCCTTATCCTCTTCCTACTTTGCTTTTTTTTTTACCCTATAGCCCAGAGGAGATTGCACACTGTGCATACAAGATTGAATGCACTTGATAAAGGGAATTCGTATCCCGAAACGCGTTGTGCCTTTTTACCCCGATAAACAAGAATACTAAACCTATCCTTTGGGTGGACTGAATGGATCCATTGTTTAAGAGCGCGGTTTGTCCATTCGCTACCCAAGGAGGTATCTACAGGGCATTTGTTTATCTACTTTGCTTTTTGTCCTTTTTTTCTTTCCTTTCAGGCTTTCCTTCCTTTCCTCGCGTTGGTTCCTTCTTCCTATCTTGGCCTTTTGCTTGTCTCTTTGTTCCTTTCCTCTCGCCCCTTACCTCTGCCCTCACACCCTTCCTTTTTACCTTCCTGCCCGCTCATTAGTCCCTTGCTTCGTTTCCTTTGCTCACTTCCCTCTTGCCACTTCCTTCCTTCCTCTCTTACCTCCTCTTTATTACTTACCTTTTGCCCCTTCCTCCTTTCCTTTATCCCTTTTCTTAACTTGTCTTCATTTTTTCCCTCCCTTTCATCTCGTCCATTCCTTCCTCTATCTCTTTTTTGCTCCTTTTTCTTCTTTTCTTTCCTTTCGCCCCATACCTCTGCCCTCAAACCCTTACTTTCTTCCCTCCTGCCCTCTCATCCATCCCTTGCCCCCTGTCCGTTGCCCCCTTTCCATTGCTCCCTTTCCATTGCTCCCTCTTGCCTCTTCCTTCCTCTCTCTCTGCCTCTTTCTTACTTACCTTTTTGCCCCTTCCTCCTTTCCTTTATCCCTTTTCTTCACTTCTGTCTTTATTTTTTCCTCCCTTTCCTCTCGTCTGTTCCTTCCTCTATCTCTTTTGCTCCTGTTTCTTCTTTTCTATCCTCTCACCCCTTACCTCTTCCTTCCAACCCTTACTTTCTTCCCTCCTGCCCTCTCATCCATCCCTTGCCCCCTTTCCGTTGCTCCCTTTCCCTTGCTCCCTCTTGCCTCTTCCTCTCTCTCTGCCTCTTTCTTACTTACCTTTTGCCCCTTCCTCCTTTCCTTTATCGCTTTTCTTCACTTCGGTCTTCATTTTCCCTCCATTTTCTCCCATCCCTTCCTCTTTCTCATCCTTTCCTGTCTTCATTATTCTGTGATTTCTGATCCCCACCAATCCCGGGAATGATTCCCTGTTCATATTTTTGCAGTTCACTTTACAGATAGAGTTTGGACTGTGCAAACTTATTTTTGTATAGATGGTCGGCGCCTTTAAGCATTTTTTTATTTTTAATATAAGTGCTGCTTTTTCTTGTATCATTATACAAATTATTGCATTATAGATGCATACAGCAAAATCCATCAAAACGGAAAACATTGTGGAAATTGGGCAATAAGGGTATTACAGTACTTGCATATTCTCTATTTTTGTTCTATGTAAGTGCCGTCAAATGGTGCTATTTACATTGTGAGAGAAACAAATTGTCCGCTCTTGTATCATATTCACAATGCGCCCGTACTGTTCGCTGAACGTTCTGGTTTGCACTTCATATACACACATGAGGCGTCAAACAAATGAAGTGTTCTCACCGGCTAAATTGGCAGAAAATGCCTAATTTAGACCAGTTTCCAATTTCTGTTCTCTCCCACCTCCTTGGGCATCACGCAGACATCTGTACCTTTTTTTGCAAAACAATGTTTTCCTGTAATTTCACTAAGTTTGTAGGAAAATGTGTGTCATGGAATTCAACTTTAATGTTTTTATGTGATAAATTGCAGAGAAAGCTGAAAGAATATTTTATTTTTTTTGCTTTCATACAAGGAATTTTTTGCTTTAGAAATCATAACAAGCAAGGAGACGAGGGGGCAGGGGAGCGTTTAGGTGGTCGGGGTCCAAGGAGCCTCAAAGCTGATTCATGGAAAGGCTTCTTTATTACTTGTTGGTTTGTATGGTGGCTGTATATGGCCAAAAATAGTGGCTGGGAACGGCTGACTAACCTTACAGACCAGATCTGTCATCAGATACGAAGTTGTGGGCATGGGGGTGGGATTGGTAATGTGGAGAGCCCAACAATCCTGTTCGAGAAACTGATGTCTCCATGCTATAAACTTAAGTAGTTTGTACAGGGTTAGAAAACACGGCTAATTCTTTCAAAAACATCATCGTACCTGTGCAATGTTTCTGGAAGTGATTGACTTTGTTTTTCTAATCTTGTCTTGTAAGATGCATAAGGGCCTGCACTGTTTCATTATTCCAGTATCATTGACCTTGTATGGCCACTTTGAAGGCCAGTATGGACTAAAATATGTGTGACTGTATCGGTGGAAGGTTCCTTTATCGGACCGTTCTTCATTGAACAAACGTTGTTTAGCCATCAAACGTATATCCTACACTAGGTTCACACTAGCATCCATCTAAGTATTATTCTGGTCTGTCATCGGACTCCATTGACCATAATGGAGTCCGTCAAGTGTTAAAGGGATCCTATCAGTCAGACACAATTTTTTTGTAGGTACCACGTCGGAATAGCCTTAAGAAGGCTATTCCTCTCCTACCTTTCGTCGTCTTCCCTGCGCCGTCGTTCGCCTACAATCCCAGTTCTTGTCTGTATATAAATGAGTTCTTTCGCAGCACTGGGGGCGGCCCCAATGCTGTGAGAGAACGCTCTCCAGCGTCACCTCCTCTTTTTCAGCAGCGTCATCTTCAGCCTCTTCTTACGGCGATGGCTTGTAACTTCTTGGCCTTGGGCAGAGCAGACTGCGCATGCCCACTGGCCACGAGAAAATGGCCACTTACAATACTGTGCAAGCCTGGAAGTTACAAGCCATCGCCGGAAGAAGAGGCTGAAGATGACGCTACTGAAGAAGAGGAGGCGACGCTGGAGAGAGTTCTATTGCACCATTAAAGCCGCCCCCAGTGCTGTCTGAGTGCTTGGGTCCGCCCCCAGTGCTGCGAGAGAGCTAATTTACATACCGACAAGAACCGGGATTGTAGGCGAACGGCGGCGCGGAGTAGACAACGAAAGGTAGGAGAGGAATAGCCTTTCTTAAAGCTATTCCGACGTGGTACTTAGAAAAAATAGTGTCTGACTGCTAGGATCCCTTTAAATCTGATACTGATGGAGGAAAAGGTTCTCCGTGCAGAACTTTTGCATCTCCCCTTTCAGGTGGACACTGTAACAGAGTCTCTGTGGCAGGTATGACCTTCGCCTAACGTCTTTAAGCCGTAAAAGCGACTCAATGACTTCTACTTTGTGGTGTTTTTGATTTTAGAAGGAAACCTTTTTGAAATGGCGGACCACGTACCTTTTTCCGAGTTGACCAAGTCGACTACAGCGCCTAATGAGCCTTGTGTCACGTTGTACATCACAACCGGTGGCGGTCTATCTAGTCAGTTTTACCGTAAGACGGAGAAAAAAAAAAAAAAGTTTCAGCTTCTTTAGCTAATTACACGAGACAAGACAAAGGCAGTTTGACTTTCTGGTATTAATTAACAAATCCATCACTAATTACCTTGGATAAGCACAACTCATGCTTCTTTCCCCAAACACAATTAATATGGCAACTCTAAGCGTCTGTAGGCCGCGCCGCTCTATCATTAACATACTTCACCCTAATTAGACACGGCCAGGAGTGGCTGTAGAAATGAGTTTCTGATAGCGGCTACGCAAAATCATCCAATGTTGCGAATCCTCGGCGGAATTAAGGCAAAAAGGATACATTTTCTGATCTCCGCAAAATGACAGCGGCAATTATGCCAGAATTATAATTATCGTATTTTTTTTAATTTTTATTTTTTTTTGCTAGGTGACCTTTTGCTTATTTATTTTTGATTCATTTGTTCTGTAATTGATATGCCTGTGGTGTTACTAAATGTTGGAGAGTCACCCCAAGGATTCACTTAGCGAAGGGATGAAGACTCATTCATCTCCAATTTGCAAAGTATTACAGCCAACATTCTTTAACACGATCGCTTTCTGAGGCGGATTCCTCTAGAGCCCGAGCGCTTCTTTATACATGGAGATGAGCTAGCTTGGAGGAATTATTGGGCATTTAGAGTTGGAAAAACATCAAGGAAACCCCGGGCGGATCATTAGCGACCAAAATATCCCGAATAGATCAATGTGATCATAGCAAATCATTGAAGCCAGCGGGATGGAGTCGTCTTTGGAAATCACGATTCACCAAAAGTTTAGTGAAAATTGTTCTTCGGTAGGATAATAGGAAAGAGCAGTCATGTCATCAAGCTGATCCATAGGGGTCCACAGACAGGGGTGTAGCTATAGGGGGCGCAACAAAAAATATACCACAATTCTAAACCACACAAGATAAGTAGAGGGCCCATTACTGGAGCTGCAAGTAACGAGACTTCTCACAGGTCTTTAATGGATGGCCTATAAGCATTCGTATTCGGTCCGGGGGAGTCGGCATGGGGATCCCCCAAACGGAATACAGAATGCAACTGCAAGCGGCGTGCAGTGAAAGCACACGGACTCCATAGACTATAATGGAGTCCATGTGCTTGCCGCCGGATCTCCACAGGGATCGTGCGGACAGGAAAGTAGTTCACTATTTACTTTCCTGTCCACAGGATTCGTGCGTGCAGCCGCGGCAAGCACACGGACCCTATTATAGTCTGAGGTCCATGTGCTTTTACTGCACACCGCTTGCAGTTGCGTTCGGTATTCCGTGCGGGGGTCTCCATACGGACTTCCGAACGCAGATGTGAACCAAGCATTAAGGATAGCCGTGGAGTGTCGCGAATATCAATTAAAATATTCAATCAAAAATTCCAGGGAACCCCCCCCCCCCCTTCCCCTTTTAGTTATATTCCTGCTTGGAAATTTTTGTAGCAAAATTTGGAACACTTTTGTACTTTTGGTTTTCCTGTTAGTGATGTCGGCCAGCGCAGCTCTCGCTGGGATTTCCATGAACATTTCTGGTCTGCTGAAGGTCCAATAACGGGTGGTAAAGCTATAACACAAAAAAATCCCTTAAACCCCATTTGGAGAATTCGGAGTATTATAATTTTTTTTTTTTTTTTAAAGTTCATCATCTCACGTACTGCAGCTCTCTATCCCCCTGCTGTCAGATCCTGGGCCCCCTGCTCTGTTGTTCTTCATGTTGACCCTTGGCCGATCACTGTCTTTACTTTAGGAGGTGACCAGTGAGGAATTACCACCTCCATTATTTAAAGGGAGTGTCTCACCAGGTGACTGACTCCCTTTAAAGCTCCTGAATTTTCTTTATTTTATTTGATGTATTCGACCAAAAAAACTTTAAACTTTTTCTGTGGCCATTTCAGTCGAGTTTCTTTTTTACTTTCTGAATGCTGCCGCTCTGTTTTCTATCTGTGGTGAGATCCCTATTGTTGCATTGTGTATCCCTTATATCCTTGTACTACCTGCATACAGTGTTCTGCACGCTCCCGGCGGCCACGGTTATCCCAGAGATGGCTGCAGCGGTCCCGTGTCCGGATGACAGATCTTCGCTCCTCACATGTAACCAATTATCATTACGCAGCAATATGTATTGTATGTATTTACCAGCCAATATGGACGGAAAACAGATTTTCTGCCGCTTACTGTGTGTGCAGAAGAGGGTTACAAATGGCGTTTACTATGAGAAATCCATAATGTGTGTGAGTGTCATCTGTAACATATGTGATAGTACATTATAGTGATGAATGCGGCATCCGGGTA